>NC_046607.1:6187691-6488645 GCF_011750605.1 Drosophila busckii
TTTGAAGTCAACGACTGACGTGCTAGAAGTATAACAAATAACACAAAAAACTCAAAACTGAAAAACAGAAAACAAACCCCGAAAAAAAAGGAAAATAACACAGACATTGCACATCATGTTTACTTGAGTTGACTGCCACAGCTCGTGACCGAAGCCAGAAGCAGAGCCAGAGAGCACAACGGTTACAAAATTGTTCCCAACCCAACACAACCAATTTTTTTTCATTTAAATAAAGAAATTGTGCTGCTGACGTAGATGAATCTGGACAGCACGTGCTATGCGCAGTATATAAACGCAAAGCGTAGTGCATAAAGCGAGCTTTATTTAAATAATTTATGTTCAAGTCAAATTCGAGCATAAACCAAGCAATTACTAATTATCCTCATCATCTGGAATGCCAAGGGCTTGCTCTTCTGCCAACTCTGTCTGCATCTCGGCGCGTATTGCCAACAGGACAGGCTTATCCTTGTCCTCGCTGGTATTCTTCACATCGATATTGTTATTCGCTTTTATTGCCTGCAGTTCAGCAATAGTGTGTAACAATCTTGCAGAGAAGCGCTCCTGGTTGATCATCCAGCGACTTAGCTTTTCAACAATAGCCTTGATCCATGGATCAGTCTTAGCGCTAATCACCATATCGAGTGAAGCAACATCAGCAGTTAATGGTTTGCTAAGCTCCTTGTGCTCGGTGGTATTCTTCACATCGATATTGTTATCCGCTTGTATTTCCTGAATCTCCTTCACCGATTTGAATTGAGCAAGAGCGTCTATCAATTTCGCAGACAAGCCGTCCTGCTTGTTCTTCAAGCGGCTAAGCTTTTCAGCACATTCCAGAAGTTTCTCGATGGCCTCCAATTGCTTGACTTCATCTTCTACTCCTGCGTATTCAATGCCTTCCAGCGAACGCAGGCATTCCATTGTCTCAAGCTGCACTGTCTTGACATCATTAATAAGCGTATTCAATGCCATATCTTTTATTAATTTATTTAACTGAACTCAATAAATGTGACACGCTAAAACTTGAAACTTATTAATGTGGCGGAATATCGATACCTCGATTTATGTATGTTGCAGTAGAGTTGCCATCCTTCGGCTATTGGCTAGTTTAATGCAAAATTTTTAACACAAAATTTTCTGCTATTGGCAGCATAACCAAAGATAGTCAGCAGCTCTATAGCTGTTTAAAGCGGCATCAAAATTTATTGTCTATTGCTAACTAAGCAACATAATTTCTCTATGCCACAATGCATTTGCAGCCCGAGCTCTGATAAACTTCGCCTAGGCCAAATTTTAGGCAATATATCAAAATTGTAGGCCATGCCAGGTTCACTTTAAGAATGCATTTGCTTAAATGTGCGCTTGCAATGTTAATGCAACTTTAATACGCAAACGCCGCATTAGCCAGACAAGCGTTTTCCTTCTTTTTGCTACTTGCCACATGTGCCTGCTGTCAACTCACGCCCGCCCCAAAAACTAAAACTTTTTGCATACTTTGTAACGCTGCAGTGCAAATTTATTACACCAACTTGTATATATCATTCCAAAAAGGGGAACGGCAGTGAGTGAGCGCAGACTGAAATTATGTCAGCCAAAGAAGCTAGAAGTTTAACTTTAACTACTTTTCTACGACTTTTCGCCAAATGCTGCAATGCTTAAAAAAACACAAGCTAATAGCAGCAGTCGGTGGCAACTTTCTTCATTTGGTGTGCACACTTTGTCGCAGTTGCACTTACCATAGTTGAGTTGATTATTTTGCTCCACTTTTTATACACTTTGACATTATTTTCTTCTTTATTTTGCACTGCCTACAAAATGTGACAATTTTTTCTGTTCTGTTGTTTTCTTTTGGCATGCTAAATGCGAGTGGCACACTTTTAGTTGCTTTTAGCACAGCGCAGTGCAGCTAAGGCACAATTTTTTTAGCTACGTGATATAAATATGTGTAGCCTGCTTGTAGGCGCTTCATTAGCAAACGTCTTGGAAAAATTAGGCTTAAATTGCAAGAAGCAAAGCGCAATATAAAATATGCGTAGTGCAGTTAGAGGAAGCTAGCTAGCCAGCTAGAACTTGGCAACAGCAAATCAGCGAAAGCGCCAACAAACTATTAAAAAGTTTACAACAAGCGTAAAAGTTTGCAGCAGACAGCGAGTGAGAAAACTTGGGATTTGGACTTGGACTTTAGATTTTGGACTCTGCTCCTGCGTTGTTCATATCTGACGAATGCCAAAAAGCAAAAGTTTTTACTTGGCGTCTGCTGCCATTATTATTCCCGCTGTTGTTGTTGTTGTTGTTGTTGTTGCTGTTGCTGCTGTTAGTGTTGCAAGTAAACACAATGTTTGTGCTGATTGCAGTGCAGCAAATAGCTTTTGATTTCACAAATCAAAAGTTTCTTTTGTGCTAGCGCACGTGATTTATGCCTGGACTGTTGCAGTTGCAGTTGCAGTTGCACTAACTCTGACCAAGACGCACGAGCGCGCAACTTGCCACACAATGTTGCGCTGCCCACTTCTTGGCCGCCTGCCACTTAAATAAAAATCTTGTTGCCGCAGTGTCTGTCCGTCTGCAAATGCATTCTAATGCCAGCTCATCAGGCCTGTAAGCAGCTGCTAATGAAGCTGGACTGGCTGGCTCAGCGGCTGCTCCAACTAATTGCCAAACACTTTGCCCAAAGTAAACCTCAAGTTTATGCGCGCAATTCGCTTTAATGCAGCAGGTGTTGCACTTAACGCATGCTACAAAAAGCAAATTAAGCTTGCCACGTTTAGCGGCAATTACCAACTATAATAATAACAACTGCAGCTGCACACCAACTTGGCCCAACTAAATGTAGGCTAATTAGTTGTGCTAAAGCTTAACTCTTTTTGTTACCCAGAGCTTGCCACAAAATGTTTAGCATGCACACGCCTTTTATAAACACAATAACATACTATCTGCTGCTGCTGTTGTGGCAGCAACAAAAATGTTGACAACAATTTGCCTGGCAAGGCAAAAATTGTGAGCAGACCACAAAACATGCAAGCACACACGCACATGCTGCCACACCCACAACACCCAAAGCTCCTCCCCCCTCCCACTCCCCTGTCTGTATAGCTGACGGGCAGACATAACGCCTGTCACAGCATTGAAGCGTAAATGAGACATTTGCGACGCTTGTTTAATTAAAATAAATTTTAATTTAATCAAAAGTTGTCTATACACACCCAACCAAGGAACAACAACAAAAACAACATCCACACTGTACACCGCCTGGCATTTAACATTAAAATTGTTTACATAGTTTGCAGCAGCTCCATTGCCAGTTTATCGTGCCCTTGCAGCTTTCAAATTCTGAAAATTTTATGCACTACTCCTGAGTCTTGATTAATTGTTTGAAGCTAACTACACTCTGCACCTTGCCCAATGCTTAATTGCATTGATTAATAGTTTTATTTCAATCTGACTTTTTTTTTGAGCATTAGAAAAGTTTTGATCAGCTCAGCAAGCCAACCAGCTGCTAATTTATTAGAACTTTCTGTTGGCAGACATGTTTGCAAGCAATTTAATTATATTGCTTTATAAACAGCACAAAGTTTTGTTATTTAATTTGCTATTGTATTTCCATTGCATTTAGAAAGCGAAACGCGTGCAGCCTGGCGTATGAGCAATGCATAAAGTATAAAGCAGCAATTGGCGTCCCCCAAAGACGTAAATGCAATTTAAGTCTGTGCTCAACAAATGTTATTACAATTAAAATGTACGCAGTAGCGTTAGCGGCAGCAGCAGAAAAAGTAGCAGTGAAGACACTGAAAAAAGCGCAGCGAGCCCATGAAAAATGCATATTTGGGTTCAACCGAAAAATAAACAAGGCCAAACTGAGTGGCAGCGCCAGGCCAGACGTGCAATGGGCAAACAACAAAATTTTTTTTATTCCTAGTCCTCGTCGACGTCGGTCGGGCGGTTGGGCGGTTGGGCGGTCGGTCGGTTATTTCCCTCGCTGTATTTTGTGCACATGCCAGCGCGCTGAGCCGAAAAGTATGCAACAATAAATTTTACAACGCAGCGCGCTTTTGCCATTTATTTGTTTTATTTCACAAGCGCGTGGCATGCCACAACAAAAACAAAAACCAACAAGCAAAAAAATCATATAAATTGTTGCACAACTAAAAACACTTTTGGCTGCCAATTCGCCATCAATGTGCCACTGACTACAGCAGTTAACAATTTTTATGGCCAAAGCCAAAGGCAAACCCAAGCCAAGTCTGTCAGAAATGTTGCTTTAATTGATTTCGAGCATAACAAGTTGTTTCAACAAAGTACATTTCACGTAGCTTAAGTGTAGCAGAGAAAGAGGGAGACAGTTTATCTGCATTTTATTGCTGTCACTTGCATAACTACGCCACTTGCCGCAAGCTAACTCAAGTGCATTCTCGATTGCATGCTTGCCTACTAGAATTTTGCATTTTATAGACAATGCTAGTTAGCAGAAGCAGCAGCAGCAGCAGCAGAACAACTACTACGACTACTTATGCAGACAAAATTTTAAAATTTTCCAACCAAGATATGAAATTTTTGTGTTGAAGCTTGTGCAACATTTCATGCATGCTGATAAAATGCATTTTTGATTTTCTTGACAGCTGTTGCCACTGCCGCTGCAACTACAGCCAGTCGAGCATATGAAATCAGGAAACCCTAACAATGCAGTTTGTCATGTGAAACCAGAAACTGCTGTTGAATAATGAGAAAAATATTATAAGGCTTAACGCATGACGATGACACTATCTATAACAATAAGTATATATAATTGCTAACAAAGCACCAGTGTGTATATTTATTTAGACTCTGTATAAAAGAATGTACAACAGTCATTTAGTTTAGTTGAGGCATGACAGACGACAACATTTATATATACACATGTTCTTAATTAGCTGTGTGTTTGGCGGCTTTGCAGTTTTAATTACAACCATCCTCAACTCCCTTTAATTAAAGCATAGGGTGACTGTCAAATTGTATTATGCTATATAAAGCAACTCAAATATGTCGAATTATTCTCAGACATAGGTCACTTAAGTTTAATGAACAAAGCCTAACCTTATTTTCCAATTTGTTTTGCAGAGTCTTACAAATTCGGAGCGCGAACTTTGTCTGTGAAAGTTATAGATATTAAAGATTATCGCAGTAGAAGCCGCAAAGTCGCATTATCTCGCTTAAATAGAGTACAAACAATTGAATCTGCCCTACAATAAGTCATGACATCCATAAATTGCAAATTATTAAATGCAAGAGATGCAAACGAGCTGTCAATCAGCGCATTGAAGCAAAGGCATCGCTCAATAGACAAAGCCACAAAGCCGCTTGAGCTTAGTTCAAAAATAAGCCTCAGCTTCAGTTTTGTGTAGCAGTTGCAGCTGTACGGTTGTCTTCCAGTCTAGACATGGCAGACTTTTACTGGCGCAACAAGGTGGCCGTCATCACTGGCGCGTCCGTGGGTATTGGAGCCAGCACAGCCGTTGCTTTGGCCAATGCGGGGATGCAGGTTGTGGGTTTGGCGCGGCGTGCAGAACTTGTTGAGGCCTTGAATGCACAAGTTAAGGGCGAGGGCAAGATCTTTGGCCGACAGTGTGATCTGTGCGATGATGAGCAGCTGGTGAGCAGCTTCAAATGGATATGCGAACGTTTCCACAACATACACGTGCTTATCTGCAATGCAGGCATATTGAAAGCCAACTTTATAAGCGGTAAATGTGTATTGAATATAGAAATATAACTAATCATACCTGCATGCTTCCATTAGATTCACCTACAAAGGATATAAAGGAGCTGTTTGATCTGAATGTTGTTGCCACGGCAAGCTGCTTGCGAGAAGGCTTAAAGCAGATGAAGGCTATGAAAGTGCGCTGTCATATTATCATTATAAACAGGTAGGACCGCAACATTTACTTAGTGCACAATGGCTGTAATTGCAGTTTGCAGAGCATTAGGCCAAGTTTGTTGGCAAATAGACAAAACTAGGCCAGTGCTAATGTTCGGTTAATAGTGCTACTCACAATAGATAAACAACTTAACCGAGTTGTCTTGAGTGCAGCAACATTTTCTTACTGCAAATAGTGCCCAATGACCAGTGCTGGTCAACGCTTGTATGTTTGCTAGTCAAAACGTTTCATTCGCATTTCAATTTAATTCAATATTAAATGCAACGCGGCATACACAAACATTTATTGATATTTAAATGATATTTGCTGTTATTTTTATTGTTGTTGTTGTTGTGTGGTTGCTGTGTGCATTAAAAGCTTTGCAATTTGCAACAAAGCGATGACATTACCAGCATCAACAGCAACTCAATTATTCAACATAATTAAGTATTTTACCAATAAGTATGTACATATGTATGTATGCCAATTCGCAAATGCATTTAAAATCAAAATGAGATGCAATTTAAGTCGCTTGGTTTGATTTGCGCTACAATTTTAATTGCAAATTTTGTATGCATTCAAAAACTAATTGAATAATTTGGCTTATTTATAAACTGTCAAGGTATATCAAGGCATCTTATATTTATAAGCGTTACAGTTATGTATATGAATGCATTATTTGCAATTTAATGAGCGCATTTTAAAGGCCAACTGTAATCAAATACAGTTGAGCAAATGCAACAAAAGAAAATGCCGAGTTTCAACGTTAATTAATGGGAAAATTGATTGTGATGCGCTTGCAGGCGAAAAACAACAAAAGCCGAACAGAGTTGCGTTGAGGCGTTGCTAATGAGCAATCCAAGGACATTGAGTGGGGTATGAGTAGACTTTGGGGCCGCATGTCCATCAATACGCATTTTGTTTAATGTAAATGCAACAATATTAAGACTTAATTAATTAAAACTGCAAGTGCAGGCGTTGGCTGGGTTGACCACAGTGCAGATGTGCATATATCTGTATATATGTCCACTGAATCTGTTTGCACTTAATGCCCCAGCCTACCTGGGCGTTAAATTAAACGACGACGTATACGCAATGTTTGCGTAAAATGCCCAAACGACATGCAGGCCAACACAGCAGAGAGTGTCCAAGAACCTTTTTCACACGACAGCTGTCCAACATAATTCCAGCCTTTCTTGTTGTTGATACTTTTCGCACGAGGGAAAGACACCTTTACTGCTGCTCCAGTTGTTGTTGTTGCTCTGAACTTACGTAGACTTTATGTACTATTTGGCTGGCCATCTCTCACCCGCACTCTCAATCTCCATTTTAATGGGCAGCGTGTTGGGACATCGCATACCGGAAGTGCCGGTGCCCTTATTCAGCGTTTATCCGGCCACGAAGCATGCAATTACTGCACTTTGCCAGACGCTTCGCCAGGAAATACATTTCCTCAAATTAAATATTAAATTAACGGTAAGTTAAATGCAGTGCATACATTGCACCCACATGTGGAAGACACAACTCACCACCCCGCGCCCTCTTTACCATCCCTTGCTGTAAAACAAACAACTGTCGTCTCTTGCATCCACAGAGCATATGTCCCGGCATGGTGGACACAGATTTTCTGAATGTTTACTCACAGGCAGTGGATGAACTGCCCAAACTCCAGCCAGTCGATGTGGCAAAGGCTGTGCTTTACGCCTTGGACACTCCTGTTGGCGTCCAGGTGGAAGACATAATTTTACAAAAAATGCGCAACTTTGACTAAACTGTGAATTTTTTGTACAATAAAAAAATATAAAAAAAATTACTGCGACATATATTTATTAGAACAAACATGTATTTTGGCAAAATACGGCTCAGAGGGGAAATTCTGCAACACGTGAGCTCGTGCAACTTAAGCTTTGTTTCAGCAACATTGCTTCAGAAGCTTGAGCTTCAAACACGTTGCATTTTAGCAACGTTGCTAACTTCAAACACGTTTTAGCATTTTAGCAACGTTGCTAACTTCCAACACGTTGTATTTTAGCAACGTTGCTAACTTCAAACAAGTTGCCTTGTGCTCTAAAAATAAGAAATATGTTCTAAAAGTATCGAGCATTTTTATCGAGCTAGCACTTATTCACCTAATGTAACCAAAGTGGTGGGTTAAATATTTGAATTACCTACTTATTATAATTTTTATTTGAGATAGCTAGACATGTTAATATTTCTAATAAAGGGAAATGGAACTCTTTTGTGTCTGTAGCCTAGGGAACAATGGATACTACGGACAGCGTTAGCTTGGGTACAAGACCTGCTTAGACCCAACACAAACACCTGTTGGTGGATTGGATTATGTCAAACTTCATTACTTACACTTGCAGGCCTTTGACCAGGCATCGCCAATAAGCTTAGCTTTCAGAGCATTGACAATACCATGTTGTCTTCTTTTATTATAAATTACTTGCGTTTGTGACATCCACGAATCCTCTTGCATTATCAAACATGAAGTCGTATGCAAATAGCTATGTTGCCAATCACTGCACCAGAGAGTCTAAAAATGTTATTATCTGTAAATTGCGTTCTAGATGAAGTTTCCTATTTTTACTTAATTTAGTACATACTCTCTTCATGTTTTTTCACAAAATGCGGTAAACACTTTACATTCTCAGTATTTTTCGGTATTTTTTAGTGCTTTTTGGCAAACAAAAAATCATTAAGTAACTGTAACGAGTATTTATTTTATTTACATGAAAGTGTTTAGTTGATGAGCAGCTGAAAAGGTAAAAACTTGGACAAGTGACAAAAGCACAAACATATTGTTATTAGCTCGGCCTTATACAAGCTCGTGGATACGTGAGTGCTACGAATATTGGATGTTTTCCACAAAATTAATACAGTTCGCGGCGTTTTAAAGAGTTGGCAGTGCCAGGGCTGCAACAAATGTACGCACGTTCCTGTGTGTTGTTGTTGGGCAGTGTCCACGTAGTGCAAAATCAGACATGTCTGCTGTTTTAAAACATTGAAAGCCGTGTCAAATAAGCGATACGGAGTGAGTGTTATGGGTGCGACATCATTGACGTGATTAACATAGTTGGCTCCAAAGTGCGAGATTACGAAACTCGCTTAATTTATTGAAATTACAGTTTCCACGTATATATGTACAATACATTCATGTATGTATGAATGCGCACACACACGCTCACAAAGAGAGCTTCAAAACGACACTCACACATACGAATGTAAAGAAAGTGTCGCGGAGAGCTTGACAAAGAACTAAAACAGAAACTAAACAGGTTTTAACCTAATTACTTACGTTTCGATGTTAGTTTGCCGCGTTGCGAGCATTTTCCACAGTTTATTTGTGTCAAGGCTATCCACAGTGCGGGATCGAAAACATGAATTTTTATCGAACAACAATTTAAACGCGCAAATTGATTTTCAATAAGACAGCGTTAGACAACTGCAACTGGACATTGAACTTGTAGCGAATATACATGTGCATTTGGATTACTATTTTCTAAGTTTTCAATTTTTATGTCTGCTTACAGTTAATTACAACACAGCAGCACCCTCTCACACAAACACACACACACACACATACAATCAGGCTAAACGCAACTGAGACTCTCTCACTCCGCCCCGCAGGAAAGCACAGCACAAGTCAAGATGTTCATTTGGGACTGGTTCACGGGTGTGCTAGGATACTTAGGTAAGCGCCAGCATCTGGCTAAAATGGAATTTGACATTGCTGCAGGCCGAATTTCTTGAGCGTTTGCCAACAAAGCACAACACAATATCACCAGACAACAAAAGCAAACGCAAAGCTCTGAGTATTCTATATACACATGTGTGCGGGTCGCGTCAGCTGTACATACTGTGTATTTAGTATTAATGACGCTCTACTTGAGGCGCAGTTTGACCCTATTGCGCTCAAGAAATTGGCTTGGCAAGCACTCACGCGATCAGTCAGCCTAACTTTGTACTTTCAATGCATAGGTCTATGGAAAAAGTCTGGCAAACTATTGTTCCTTGGACTGGATAATGCTGGTAAAACCACATTATTGCATATGCTCAAAGATGATAAATTGGCGCAGCATGTACCAACACTGCATCCAAGTAAGTAAAAGTTTATGAACTCGGCTTGCAATATAATTAATCACACACTTTCATTGTTTAGCATCCGAGGAGCTGTCCATTGGCAATATGCGCTTCACTACCTTTGACTTAGGTGGACACACTCAGGGTAAGTGCAGCAATAGTAAATGTTAACCTCTTTCTGCACAACGCGTGCCCAATTTAGTTCATAAGTATTGCGTCTGGCTCTGCTCTAAATATAGCATAATATATGTACTGTACGTATAGTAGTAGATATACAAAAAAAACGACGCAATCAACATGAAATATAAATGCCACAATGGTCATTGCTGCTCTCATTAATAGAAAGAGAATAGCAATGCGTAGATAAAAACGTAGTCAAATTGTAACAAATTGTTTTCTGTATAGCTAACAATAAAAGTTAAAATATTACATTACGGAACCTATTCTGTAATCTTTAGTTTAACAAATAACAGCTTTGAATATCAATAGACCCGCATCAATATACGCACAATACAGTTCAGCATTAGTTGTTAATCCGGGCACCGACTTGCAATTTCTCATAACAATCTAATCTCAAAATAGTACATATGTTTTTAATTTATTTACTGTCCACTTTGTTAAGTCGAAATAAAAAACAAACACTACGATTTAATTAATAAAGAGGCATTTACAAAATTTAATCAATTAATATTAATTATTTTGAAAAAATTCAGTTTCATCCAATATTGGTTGAAATAAATCAGTTAAACTTAGCAACGTTTTATTCAGCACAGAAAAGAGTAGGTTATTTTTTTTATGAATTTATTACAAACAAATTAATTTACATAAACTCAAATACTTCAAGCGCACTAAGCGTGAGCTTGCGCAAAATCGTCGTATCTCTTTAGTATATAAAGCACATGTTTGTATGTAGATTGATAAGGAAATAACAAGACGCTGCGCACGTTCACACAGATACTAATACTGAACAGTTACACATGTGTTTTTAACGGTGTATATGTATTTGTTTGTGTCACCTATATTTGATAGCTAAGCAGCTGTGTTCGATTTCACTGCCAGAGAGTTACATATTAATTGTTTTTGTTGTTTTTGAAGTGAGTAGTTGCAGCAGTTATCAGAGCTCGTAGTTGATAAACACTTATGTGACTAAATGAATAATTACGTTTATTTAATAATTATTTAATCATTTTTTGCGACTTTTAGCACGCCGAGTGTGGAAGGATTATTTCCCAGCTGTGGACGCTATTGTCTTCTTGATAGATGCCTGGGATCGTGGCCGCTTCCAAGAGAGCAAAAACGAGCTGGATTCGCTGCTCACGGATGAGGCGCTCTCCAATTGTCCCGTGCTGATATTGGGCAACAAAATTGATAAGCCCGGTGCAGCCAGCGAAGATGAGCTGAGAAACGTGTTTGGACTGTATCAGTTAACGACCGGCAAGGTATATACTGCCATAAATATAAAAACGATTAAGATTCTAAACAGTTTATAATTTTCAGGGCAAGGTAGCACGCTCGGACTTGCCTGGTCGCCCATTGGAATTGTTTATGTGCTCGGTGCTGAAGCGACAGGGCTATGGTGAGGGATTCCGTTGGTTAGCGCAGTATATTGATTAAGTCATCTTTAACAATAACAAACATTTCAACTACAACTACACATAAATCTTAAATTTTCGGCTGCATAAATTTATAAACAGACAAAAACAAACAGAAGAAAACCCCGACAGTAAGCATAACGAAGCTGTGTGCGCAATTTCTAACTTATACACAATTCTATAAAAATAATAAAAACAAATTCTTAAAACAATAGCACTTTTAAAATCATATTTTGTAAAATAGTTAAAAAAGAAAATAAGCAAAAAGGATAAACACAAAAGTGCAAAAGTAGATTTTTATAAATTGAAGCAAGGAACTTTCATAAAATCAAATAAATTGTAGCAAACGGGAATCTTGTGTGTCCGTGGGATAAACCCAAGAAAATAATTATGTATGCATTAACAAATTGTAGCAAATTAAAGGTGATTTTTTAAAAATAGAGCATGTGCTTGCTTATGTTCCGTAAATAAATTTTATTATTTAAATATTTTCAAATTGGCATTTAAACAATTATATACATACGCTTGCCACCTCAAAAAGCATGGCTTGCTCTGCTTTTTTTTGTACTTTCTCTGGCAAACAGTTCAAACAAAATTCTAAATAAAAGTTGAATACATTTTTTATATAAGCAACGAATTCAAAATGCCATTAATTCTTTTTTACAAATATATTGGATTTATTTATGTTGCGCTTGGGAACAACTATTGAGTAATTAAATAAATGTCGTCCGCGACTATTGATATATTATTTATTTATTTTTACAGCAACATGTTTACTTGTCTAAGTAGAAAAATATTACTAAGCACGCAACAATTGTTATCAGAGTTCAAAATGTGTGCTGGGTTAACTGTGGCACGATGTACAGATGCCTGGACGCGTATGTTGCTGCTGCTGCTGCGAACGGTTCGAAAGATGCCGTCTGCAGAACAACAGCTGACGCTGAAAGAGTCGGAAAAGCAGGCCCTTTTGCTTGGCTTTATGCCGACATCAAGAGCGCGATGAGGATGAGTTAATAGGACTGCCGTTCTCGCCGCCACCGGCCATGCGTCGTTTCTTCTTCTTCTTTGCAGTTAGACTCTCCTGACCGCTGTCAGTATTGGAGTCAGCATTTTCGGCTTCGCTTTCCGACGAGGAGCTGCTAGATGAAGAGGATGAGCTGGAGTTGCTGGAGCTATCCGAAGCAAAGCCGGTGCTTTCGTTAATATTAATACTATCGGCTATTTGGGCCAGCTCAATTCGCTCCTCTCGCAGCACACGGAGCCATTTCCGCGACAACTTGGGTCGTCCGCGCACCGTTTTATGCCAAACGCACGGAAAGTTTGTGCGACTGCAAAAGTTTTGAGTTATGGCTATGGTCTCATCCAGATTGAGCACAACATGCCACCAGCCGCCGGGCACAAACATCGTTTCGCCTGGACCCTGCAGCACTTCGATGGGTTTGAACTGTGCCGGCCAGGAGGCAAGTTGAGTTCGTGGATATATAGTGCTGAACCAGGTGATGGCTTCGTCACGTTGCTTGCCGCCCATGGCGCTGGTCACTTTAAGTAGATCCTTGGGAGTTTGGGTAGGAAACAGACACCAACGCTTGTGGCCACGTATGAGTGTGTTCCAGGCACTTGTACCCAAAGGATCTATGTGTATGCCAGTACCCGAACGCGCTGGTCCCATGACAAACCAGCGGTAAGGGGGACGCCGATCCTCGCCGCAGTACTTGAAGAGATCATCGCGAAAATATTTGGGTACCGTATAGTCCTCCAGCAGCTTGCGTCGCCTATGATGCTCACCAAAACTGCTGTCAAATATATAAAGTGGACTGTCGTCATGCGTCGCCTGCATATATTCCACATAATATTTCATTTTCATTTTGACGCTGTAGCCCTCATTGTCCTCGCCGCATTTGAACTTCTGATTGCGGTACTTCTTGGCCAGGCGGGACATCGTCCATTTTTCCTGTGCCAACCAACCTTCGGCGCAGCCTCTGATTACCACCGGGAAATAGGGTCGCTCATAGCGCTTAATAAACTCATCACATGTCACTACAGCATTGTCAATTCTATCTATGTTGGACGACTCGGTGAACTCCCAAAATGGCTCGAACTTTTCATAAAACCTCATTGCGACCCACGCGTTCTCTCCATCCAACTCCGGTCGCGCCTTGCGCTTCACATCGCGCGTACGTTTTCTTGACCGCTTAGGCAATTTAAATTCTTCGCTCATTGTTCAAAATTCAGACAAATACAATACAAATTAATAATTCTTTTGGCAGCTGTGTTGTTAACCTATTTTAACATTACACTGTTACTGATTCAGAGTCACGTAGTCCGGAACAAGTTCACATGAACAGCTCATTAGAGCGACCTAGTATACGGCAGCAGCTGCTTTTGAAATTATAACTAATAATACAAATGTTTCAAGTAATTTAAACTTTATTAGAATAGAGCATATAAATTTAATTATTAATTTATTTTAATGATGTTGGACATGGCTTTCATTTTAAATAAAATGCCGAGTCCATTGTAGTGGATGACAATGGCAAATTGCACGCAGGGAAACAAGTTCAATTGATGTTAATGTGAACCACTCATGTGACAAAACAAAAAAGTGGATGTTTTTAGGAAAATAATGATAAGCCAAGTTGGAAGAGGTACGTGTTTGACAATCATTAGCCAGGCCTTAAATATAACTATAAGGGTTTGTTGCAGAACTATACAAAGTACCGCACCGGATTTTAGATCATCGCGTATTTGTTAACGGCGAAATCGAATCATTTCTCGACAACTTCGAGGTAAAACGGAACGACAGCGAAGTTGAGACGCTTTTCCAGGTCACTGAAATTGTGGGCTCGCTTAAATACGATCTGTCAGAACGCTACATTACATTAGGTAACCAAAACCTAAACGAACTTTCAGCTGAAGTCAATAAACTACTTGGAGCCGTGGACGAGCTGCTAATCAAAGCTAAAGTTGAGCGACCAGTAAGCAGACACTCCTTATTATTTTATGTCTTGTTAAAGGTAACAACTTTTTTTAGCCAAGTGAACAGCTGGTGCAGGCAAGACACTCACGTGAGATACGTAAGGCAGAGTTTTTGAACAATCTACAGCACGGCTATAAACGCATTGATAACTCTTTTGAGGAAAAGGAGGAGGAAATTGCCGAACTTTACGCGGATCTGCAACTAAAACTAAATATTAACAAGTAAAAATCGTCGCGATGTTGAAGACAACAATTGTGGATACGCGTGTGCGTGTGCGCCCCTCCCAGAATCTGCTAGAGTTGTTAGATGAGCACAAGCAGCACTTTAAGCAATTGCCGGCAAATGTGGCCAATATACTGAAGGCAAATGGCTTCAAGCTGAACGCAAATGCTAAAGTCTTGAAGGAGAATGAGCTAACTTTTAAGCGACCTAAAATTAATACAGAGCTTTTAGAGAAGCTTACCAAAGATGTGCCTGAATTGCAGTCAACCTCCACAACTGAAGCTGACGAGGACCAAGAAGAGCACGATGAACCAGACCTTGCCAAAGGCAACTTTTTATATTTAAACGATGTCCACTGGCTACATAATGTCTTAGTTGACTTGCGTCAAAAGAATATTGCTAAAGTATATTTGCATGAATTGCTTAACAGCTGTGAGCTCATTTTGCCAGAGAATGAATTACAAGAACGCAATCCAGAGCTGGAAGCACGTTGCCAACGTCTACGCGAGGAGCAACAAAATCGTGAATATCAAAAGATGACAAAAAATGTGGACGCAGGACTAAAGCATTACCCCGAAGATACAGTGGCCTATCAAAGTGCGTATCTACCTTATTTTAACTAACTTATTTCTGATTTAACTTTTTATATTTCAGTCAAAAATATGAACAAACAAATTATTGCCGTTGCACAGTTTATATTCTCTGTAGCTGCAGGCTTTACGTTTGGTTTCTTTGGCGTTAATCTTATGGTTGGACCACTGCCCTTTGGATTTAGAATTCTACTGGGCGTCATTGTAGCTCTAATTATAGCTCTGGCTGAAATGTACTTTCTGGCCAAGAAGCTACATGAGTATGATGAAGTATTGGATGCACCCAAGCGCAAGAAGACCGACATGCCCAAGACAAGTGGCGTGCAGCAAGTTAAGCCGCATGTGGATTAAAAATTCCTTTTTTAAAATTAGTATTTGTGTTAATATATCTTTTTTGCAAATGTTAAGTTACATAAATATCTGTTTTTGATTTTTAAACGGGCGCGCTAGGATACAATATATGTTTATAACATGGGCATGCAAAACTTATTCATAATGATTTGGATTCGGATTGGGATTATTCCAACCATCGTCGTCGTTGCTGCTGCTGCCACCACGACCCAGCAATGCCATTAAATAAATAAACATAACAAAGCCCAAAATGCCGCTGAGCACCAGAAACCAAGTACGACGCCAAGGCGGACGTGACGAAGGAGCATAAAAACGACGCGTCCAACGTGAAAATAATTCTGCTGGCGAGCGACGCTGATACTTATTGTCATCACGGTCTGTGCCGCCAATGGGCGTTTGGCGTGGCAGCAAAGGCCTTCGGCTGCTGGCTGCAATAACAATTTATGGTAAATTCAATTTATATTATACAACTTAAGTGCAAAACAAACCGTGCAAATCGGCTGAACTAGGCGGATTAAATGCATCCATTAAGAGTACGGAATGTGGACTAGCGTTGTCGCCGCTGCCATTGGCTTTAATGCGCTCGCGTTCGCCGCTTAAGTTATGATGATGCACTTTGGTAATGTTCGATACAGGCGCCGATGCTTTCGCCTTGAGGCTGCTCATCTGATCCTCTGATAGCTGTAAATGCATTCTTTATATGTATTAACCAGGGCAAATGATTAGCCGCAGCACTTACCAAAGCAAGTCCTAAGCCATTACGGCCCCAGTTCACTTGCGCTAAATATTTTTTAAGCGCTTCTGCCACGGGTGACACCAGATTAGATGTTGGAAAGATTTCCACATTACAGCTCGGACACTGGTGACCACTGGGCGTTGTATTTGCCGGCAAGCTTGCTTGACGCGCATTCAAGCAGTCCCAGTGATAAACATCTGCAAGTAACCAATTAATTAATTAAATAAGTAGCTCCTTAAACTGCTAAGAACTTACGATAGCACACCAGACGTACACATTCGCCCTGCTCCAACGTTGTGCCGCACAATGTGCAATTGGATATATAGTCGCTATCCCTTAGCCATTGCAGGTACGATTGCACTATGCACTAAAATAATTGCAAACGCCAACAAATTAGCTTAGCTACGCAATAATTTGTATATTTACTTACTTTGGGATGGCTCTGCACCATGCAATGCTCACAGACATTGACTCTATGCTCGAAACAAAATTGGTTTGTCACCAATTTTTTTGGACATTTGCAAAGGCCCATTGTGGTGTGGTTTTAGTTGTTGCTTTTACGTATTGCACTTGCGCTAGCAGTTGTATGGGTTTTGGGGGCTCAAAAAAAACTATCGCATACTTAATAAATTAAAAAAATAATTATTTTTTATTTTGTGCTTAGCTTTGTCGGAATTTTCGTCTACAGCCACGTAAATTACATTTTATGTTAAACTGGTACTGTTGTGCTATAACAGCTGTTAGTAGCTATCGCAAATGGCGATTAATCGCATAACCAAATTGCCGTTGCAACTTTAGAATTGGCATATTTATTTTTAAACAATAAATATTAAATGTATTAATAAATTTGTATTTATTCTAGCCAATCTTTCATGTATTGGCACTTAAGAGCAGTAACATCACCGCAATCGGAACAATTCTTAATTACAGGACATATGCCACAAGGCATCTGCACCAAGCCAGGTGGCGGCAGTGGCAGATTCACAGCACGATAAGTATATGTTCCATCTGATTGTAAAATCCGTTCAGCATTTCCATCATATACTACAGTTTTGAGTATTGTTTCCAAATCATCCTCGTCCAAATTTACTTTGCTTATGCCCAAATCGGATATAAATTTGTGCACTTCTCTTACGGTGCAGCAGGATATTTGTTTGAAAGCTAGTGGCCCTTCACGCTTCTTTTCCGCAGTCTCACGCTTCATTTGCAAGAAACGTAGACATTGTTGATTAAGCACATCCACAAATTCGACTTCAAAGTCTTGATCCTGATACCAAGCGCCGCCAGTAACAGAACGATCAGCCTCCAAATTGTACAGCATGTAAACCTTTTTCTTGCTGGCCTACAAATAAACATTTTTAATATTCATTTGAACCTTAACCATCCTGTATTCAACTTACATTCACCGATTTCACAGCTTTAATTAGTTTTTTGGTCTCTAAGTTTTTTAAGATTTTGTTCAGCTGTGTCATATTCAAATTAGACTTCATGCGTATATCACGAATCCAGATGCCTTTGTTTCCACCTTCCTCAATAATGCTATAAACAATTTTCTCCTCATTGTCGGCATCCTTGGGAAGCGCACTCTTTTTCTGTGGATCCTTTGCACGATATATAAGTTTCTCTCCTTTCTTAAGAACCTCAATGCCGCCTTGTTGCAGTAATATATTCAGACCCTCAACACGCGTTGAAGCGGGCATATCATTTAGAGCCTTGTTGAGATCATCATTAGTGGCTCCACTCGGGATTCCTTGTATAACTGCCAGTAGCAGTTGCGCCACTTCCGCTGCCATTATTAATAAACTTAACTTTCAAATGTGTGGAGCAGTGCTGCAAATGAGCAGCGCAGCTGTAAAGAAACTGTTAGGTTATGAGCAACGTTTACACGTGAATAGTTTTGTTGTCAAATGCCGAAAATAAGTTTTGCATCCGCGCTTTTATAAATTATTGTATATTTTGCACTTAAACAATGTCACAAGCATGCAGCTCTGATGATGAAAGCGACTTCAAAGCCGTTAGCAAAGCGAATCGGAGGAAAATCACGAAAAAAGTAGCGAAGGTAAGTCAAAAGCGTGCTATACAAATGATTGCTATGCTGCACTGTAAACTATTAACGAGCTCTGTTTAGTCACTGTAAAGTGCAATCAGCTGTTTTTGTACATTTGTTTTTATACGAATAACATATACACTTTTATTTAACAGATAAGCTATGCTGACGGTGTAGCCGACGGACAGAAAAGGGTTTTCCAGCCTAGTTTTGACTTAGGATATAGGGATGGGATTAAAACTGGCATAGGATTAACCAAACATCGTGCCTTTTTTGATACATTAGCAACGTCGCAAATAAAAGATGACGTATTGATTAAGGAGCGTGTAGTTTATGAGGAACTACAAATTGATAAAGCCACTGCGGAGCACCATCAGAAGCGCTTGGAGCTCCTAAATGAATCGCTTACTACAGTATCCGAAAAACAAAAGGCTTATGTCGATGAAATATTGGGTGACTTTAGCCAGAAGTTGCCGACTGCAACAAATTTATTGAAATTCCCACCAAAATAAGTTATCGGTATTAACTTGGCTTTAATGCGTATGTATGTGATTAGGAATTACAAATATTAACTGAAAATAGACAGACTTATAAATACAATCCTTCCGGCGTGCCTTCTTTCTTGCGGTACAAAACGCTCTCCTTGGACTTCTTGAAATCTTCGTTAGTGACCTTCATGCGGCGCTCACGCAGCGCCATCAAACCGGCCTCTGTGCAAATGGCCTTAATGTCAGCGCCAGACAAATCATCCTTGGCCATAATCAGTTCATTTAGATTCACATCTGTGGCCAAGGTCATGCGGGATGTGTGTATGGTGAAAATGCGTCGCTTGGTCTTCTCATCTGGCAGTGGGAACTCGATTTTACGATCAATACGTCCCGGACGTATCAAAGCTGGATCGAGTGTCTCAATACGATTTGTAGCCATAATGACCTTAACATCACCGCGTGAATCGAAGCCATCCAACTGGTTAAGCAACTCCAACATAGTACGCTGTATTTCACGCTCGCCACCAGAGTTGGAGTCATAGCGCTTTGTACCCACGGCATCAATTTCATCAATAAACACAATGGAAGGAGCATGTTCTTCGGCGACGCGGAAAAGCTCACGTACAAGCTTGGGACCATCACCAAGATACTTTTGAATAAGTTCGGAGCCCACAACACGCAAGAAAGTGGCTGAAGTTTGATTGGCCACGGCCTTGGCCAGCAGTGTCTTACCAGTGCCTGGCGGACCATAGAGTATGACACCCTTTGGTGGCTTAATGCCCATTTCTTCGTAGTATTCCGGATGAGTTAGTGGCAGTTCAACTGACTCTTTAATTTCCTGTATTTGCGTATCCAAACCACCTATATCTGCATAGGTTTCTTGGGGCGCCTTTTCCAGCTTCATCACAGTAACCATGGGATCTGTATCATCACTAAGCACACCCACCACTGCATGTACTTTGTGATTTAATAGCACAGAGCAACCAGGCTCTAGTTGATCCTTGTCCACAAAGGATAATATGCTAACATAGTGCTCCGATCCAACAGATGTTGACACAATAGCATGATTGTCATCAATAATCTCCTCCAAGTTGCCTACGGACATAGGTGTACCACGCAGATCATCTACCTTGGAGCGCTCCTCCTCGTTCTTTTCATCCTGTGGCTTTAATCGTTCCTGGTTGCGTATAAATTCATCCTCCATCATTAAATAGTCCTTGATGCGTTCCAGCTTGAGCAGCTTAAGGCGACAGCGCGTGTGCGGAGTAACCAACGGCAGCTTCATGGCTGCATCGGGACCCTTTGCGCGACGCTTCTTTTTGCCAACGCGAGTTGGAATTGGTGGCTCATACTTCTTCTTTTTGTCTTTGTCATCCTTCTTGTCTCCAGCTCCACCTTGCGCTGATTGGTTTTGACCCTACAAATACACAAGTTCACAATCAGCTTAAAACACAAAGGCAACATTTTCTATGAGCTTTACCATTTTACGTATCTACTTTCAGATTTCTTGTGAATATAAATGTAATTGTCGGCAACAAACTAATTTTTACTAGTCATAACCAACGCGAAGTTGGCTGTGGCTAAATAATCAATGTGTACACACTGTTTTGAATTACTGGGTTGCACTACGATAAATATTCAAAAATATGGCGCGTAGTGTTTGTCTAATATTAATTTTTACTGAATTAGATGCGACAACTCTACCATTTGTGATATCAAGAGTTGTGCCTCTAGTCAGCTGTCTTTTGTTATCCTTTTAATTTTGATTAACCCGCAATGGAAATTATTAATGAAAGCAGTTCGTCAGCGGCAGTTAAAAAGCCCGGCATGTCAGCGGGTGGAAAACTATTAATTGGTGTAACTGGCGGCATAGGAATTGGACTGTCCGTTGTTTGTGCTTCTTTTGTGGCGCCCGCATTTCGTAAGTTCTGTTTACCCTATGTGCCGGCAACAACAGAGCAAATACAAAATGTACTACAATTCCTACCCAAGAATGCAAGTGGGAAGCTACTAGACATTGGTTCAGGTGATGGACGCATTGTGGTAGGTGAGTTATTGCTGTAAACAACAAAAGTCTATGCTTAATTATGTAATGTTCCCCTAGCTGCGGCAAAGCATGTGAGGAGTCTGAAGACAGATGGTGTGGAGTTAAATCCCTGGCTAGTCTATTACTCGCGCTTAGCCGCGCTGCGTGATGGTGTTTCTACGCAATCACGTTTCTTTCGTCGCGATCTCTGGAAGTTCAGCATTAAAGATTACAACTATGTGGTTATCTTTGGCGTGGAGCAAATGATGCTGGATTTGGAGCACAAGCTTATTGCAGAATGCTCACACAATGCCAAAATAATAGCCTGCCGTTTTCCATTGCCACATCTGCAGCCAGAGCGCACTATTGAGGATGGAGTAAACACTGTGTGGTTTTACGATCTAAGCAAGCAGAGCCAAGCTGCAGGTTGCTAATAAAATTATTTAAGCTTATACATTTATTTTTTATGTTTTTATTGCTTTTAGCGCATAGAGAAACTATAAAATTAGGTAAGTTGTTTGAAAATTAAATGCTACACATCAGACAGTCAGAATACGCAGTCAAGAGTAATCAAGACTGTTGGTCAAATACTCCATTAATTATATATTATAAAAAAATCTTTACGTTAATATTAGAAGGAAGATACCATGAATGACACACAACAAACACTTGCGTAAAAATACGAGCGTACGGTTTAAGTTAGTGTTAAGGAACGAGCATGAAAAATGTGTGAAAAAGCAGCGCCTAAAATGTCGAGCGTAGCGGTTTGAGCACAATAATGCGAGATCTTTGCAGCGACTGCTAGAAACGGCGGCCTAAATACACACGCTTGTTGCTTTCGTCGCGATAAACCTCCATAAAGCCAATTCTTGCATAAAATCCCAATTGCTCGGCATCTTGCTCGGGGACGCAGACGTGCACGCCAAAGCAGCCATTGGCGCGCAGGGCACCCAGTAGCACCGTTAGTAGTCGCTTGGCAATACCATTGTCCAGTTGCTCTGCCTGCTGAAGAGTGGCAGCACTTAGGACCGCCGGAAATGAATTGCTGACTTCACAGGGACAGCTGACTATAGTGCTATGGAACATTTCCACAAATTGTGCCACCAGCGGCTGTAAAGTTGTGCTGTGCTCTGCATCATTTTCCAACAAAGCTTTGGAATACTTTTCACGCATCTCGGGAAGCCAGCAAACATCCACATCACGCTGGAACTTATTCACATCTAAGGCAGCACAGGCATAACCCACAATAGTATCGTTCTTGTCAAAAGCCACAATGCAAAGTTCCGGATGCAATGTTATGTGAGCGCCCACTAAGCCATCAGCTACAATATCGGAAAGGTGTGTAGGCAGCCTCAGCTGATCCTTCTCAACGGTAGGCATATTCCATTGCATATAGACGCGCGTGCAAATATTTGAAATTTGTTGTTCATCGGCAATGTTATAGGGTCTGAGCATATGATAATTGGGTGTGGCTTGCTCTGGCAGCTTGTATATGAACAAATCGTTACCCGAGTCCACGGGCATCAGACGCTGCAGATCAGCAATGAGTCCACCGCGGAATACCCAAGGCTCCTGATCGCCCGACATAAATGCTTCCTTCCAGCCTTTGCTAAACCCTGTGGAAGTAAAATTAACTTTAGTTGTGCTGGGGTTGGAAATAAACAGGTATTACTTACAGGTGTAACTGCCTTCTGTGTAGGCAGCTGAATTTTGTGGAAACTGGCCCAATGCCAGCCACTTGATATAGCAGTTGAGCAGCGATAGCGCACCTGATATATCCCAGACATAAGAGTATAAATCATGGCATATTTCCTTATTCTCACAATTGGCTATTTTCACCAGCAGCTGTTGCACATTGCCACAAAGTTTATCGAATATATCCGAACGTTGCAACCACTCGCTAATCTCAGGCTTCAAATTCTTAACCCCATCGCCACTACCAGCGGCACGCTCTTGGAGCAACACAGTTGCATTTGTCTTAAGCCATTGGAACTCGCTGAGTAGCTTAAGGCCACGACTGCCATGCTCAAAGGGTAAATAAAAAAGATCACAGAGCAGGTATAAGTCGTCGATAGTCATCTTATTCTCAACATCAATTGATCTAAAACAAAGAAATTAATTATTTACTGCATAATATTTGCATTTGCAATTATGCGTACTTGGCTTCTGGGTCATCTTCGCGCATCTCTGCATTCGATAAGGGCGATGATGAAGTGCTCTCCACATGCATGGTCTGCAATTTAATTAGATGTGAAAATTAAATAATAAACAGGCGGCAGAACTTACATTCAAGTCATTTGTTGATTCCTCCATCATAACCACATCATCCGACACCAATTTAGTTTGCTTGGGCGAGACCTGCGAATTGATGCTGCTGCTACATTCCATAGGTTCATTCAAGCCTGCGCTTAATGGACTCAAACTATTCTCTTCCAACATAGTGTCCTCATTTGGATTCGGTTGTTGCTCGCCCTTTTCATCCAGCACAATATCTTCCAACACAGGACTTTCTTTAGGAGCGCTCTCATTGGGCGGATCAAATATAGTACAGTCAACGCCCTTGGCTTCCATTATGGGCACTGGCACAATAGATATGGGTATCTTCTCTGGTAATTCAATAGATGAAGCAACCGCATTTGGTATTGGATTCAAAATATCATCGTTGGTTACAACTTTTGTAGGCGATACTAAGGAGTTCATCACTGGATTCGAAATTGGCGCCATGGCTGAGCTAACAGTACTGCAAATATCCGCTAAGGCCTGTAGCTGTGTGGTGTTCACTTCAGGCACAGTGCGTGTATTTGTAGTAGTGGTAGTGGTTGTCGTCAGACTCATACAGGTGTTGATAGAAGGTATTATGGGTATTATGGGCATCACCATTTCCACCTGTGGCTGCGGCTTGGTAATAGGTCCAAAGGCCTCTTTTATTTTGAAGAATTCGGGCAGCCACTCATTTATTGCATTTCTATTTGTTTGAAAAAAAATATATATATTACTCTACTTGTTTATAGACTTGCAAATCAGCTTACTTAAGCGCCAGGCGTGGATGATAGATGTTTTTCGAAAGGCACTCCACAGGCAGCTCATCTTCATTTTCAGTCTCCAGCTTAATATCAGCGCTCACCGAGCTATTCATTTTAGAATCCATACTGCAACGTGACCAAGATGCTAGCGTGTGTATTGCTATAAAATTGCCATAGAACTCGCAATTTGGATTGGTCATTACACCTCGCAGATATGGTATTAGCTCTGGCGCGCGACCTGTGTATGGCCCCAGAAACACACGCTTTTGGTCGTAATCATTTGCATGCAAATTATCCCAAATAACAGGCGGACGACGGATCACCTCTGTTATCTCTTGTATTGACTCAATAGTTATGATCTTTGATATCACTTTGTCGCCCGTCCAGAGTATGTCGATCTCATTGTTTAACTTGCAGCCCAAGGTATTCAAGTACTCTGAGTCCACAACGTTTGGCACAGCGCGTGAAGCGCAATATTGTGTTGGGCAGAAGAGAAACTTGGGACAGCTCAAATGCGTGTAAATCTCATTGGTCACTGAGACCTGAGCATTGGCGAATGTCTGAAATACTTCTTTGTCCGCTTTGGACAGTTCGGATTCGATATCGTCAAAGAGCAGCGCATATGCCTCACAGCCAAATTGCGAAACTTGATCTAACTTGCGCTTTAAGGTTGCAATTTCCTTCTGGCTGCTATACGTCATATCTAGGCCCGGCGAAAGCGCATAGTAAAAGACTATACCTGCCTCTTTCGCCGCCGCTATGAGACCTGCAAATATTTAGTGTAAATAAAAAAAAACATGAAGAACTAAGTTTATATTTATCTACTTGACAAGTGATCCGCTTCCTCAACAGTATACAGCTCGCGCCAGTATGCTCTATGCTTATAATCATCTTTTGGCCCATACATGTACGAGTCCATGCCTAGTTTTTTCAATTTGCGAAACAAATCCTTGCGCTGCTCGGTGGTCCATGGCCGACCATAGAAGCCCTCAATTACTCCGCAAATAAATTGACGTTGTTGATCGTTCGTAGTGTGTTCCACAGCAGCTGCAGCCCCGTCTTCCATTTTCATAGAATCAGGTTGAGATACGTGAGTCAAATCTGCAAAATTTGCAATAAGCAAAAGCGGCAAAACAACTTTTTTTAGTGGATTTTTGGACAGTGTGACCAGCTGTGGCCAAGTCAATTGAACGGCTGATGGAAATGAACTACTAAGCCATAGCAGATATAAATGAAAAAAATACTCCTTAACTGGTCGTATAAACAAGCTTACAGATTTATTAAATCTACAAAAAATTGTCAATTGTTGAAAAAACAGCTGATAGAATTTACGCATAAAATCAACAGCTGCGGTAGCTCACATCAAATGAACCGCTTATTTGATTTGTATCTGAACCAGACGACTCAGTTCAATTTACTCATTTTTGTTTTGATTTTTGTGTTTAAGCCATTTTATTTAAATGCAATATGCAGCCGTTTATTGTAATACGCAACTATCGACAAGATGACGAGCTCAAGTGCCAGGAGCTCGTGAGGGATTACATCATGTCATTCTCCTCCAAGTCCTTCTTCACATTCTGTTTTCGCGAGGTAAGGGATCTTAATTTGTTATTGGACCGCTGCCAAGTTTCGTGATTTATCTATGTACAAATGTGGGTGCATCTCAAGAGTGTCTATAGAAGAAAGTACTAATCAATTGCTTGTTAACTTTTCATTACAGATAACACTGCAGTTTATAGTTATAACATGGGCCATATTCTTTATTTTTCTGGGCGTGCCGTTATTATTTTGTGTGCTCACTATTCCCGGCTGCGTATTTTTTCTTTTTACCAGCACATACTTCTCGTTCTATTCCAAGGCTGTAGAACTAATGAGGGTAATAAACAGAGTTTAATTAATTTAAAAAAATGTGTCAAAATGCTGAGTATTTTTGCTTTTAGGTGAAGCCATCGCAATCACTTGTTGCTGAGTGCTATGAGCCTTTCATCTTTCGCTGTGCCCCCAATGAGGCTAGCTATCAGATATTTATGGAGAATGCTCCATTTGATGAGAGCTATAAGAACAAATTCCGTCGCCGCATAGTGGCAACCATTAGCGTTAAAAATCACAATGCTGTCTATAATGCGGCCTGGATTTACCGCTTTGCGATTGCCAAACATTATCCTTACCAAAAGATCATGGAGCCGATGATCGGTCTGGTATCAAAGAATAGTGTTAACGCTGGATACGCCTCGCTGGAATGCACCATTTCGGAGTGGCAAGAGACCGAGCGTGACTTCTATGATGATCTAGGCTTTGTCACGCGACAAATCTATCACAAGCAGATTATTGGCAGCAGCTTGACGGTAATGAAAACACAACTGACATACAATCTACGCACAGATGATACGTTACAAAAACAAAACTAACTCATTCACACGCATTCTCGGCAAGAAATATTGCTAAGAAAGCTGTGAAACATAGCAAAATCTCTATTTATATATATATATATATGTATGTATGTTACTAAACATTCCAGTCACGCGATGCAAACGAATTTAATTTTATATACTCACATGTACATTATATAAGGTTTTAACATGTAAACATTGTTAGCTTCGTTTTGTCCTGTTTTATTATAATCTTGTTTATTCTTTGACATATTCTATTTAAATAAATAAAATATATATTAATAAATAAAACTTGCAAAAGTGTTTAGCGTATATTTAATGCCGAACATCTAACGGGTTGTCTCTGCTGAAATTTTTTGTAGGTACATTCATTTCTCATTCTTTGATGCATACTGCCTATAAATAAGCTGGATTCAACAAACATATAATAATTATGTAAAAAAAAGCCTTTATGCAAGAAAATACAATAATAATTTTTTGACTGACACTGTTTTGTTTACAATTGTTTACACCTGTAGACTGGCAAAAATTCAAACTACATGCACACAGGCATGTGTATTGTTTATAATAATGGCTTTAGGAACAAATGCTTAGAAGCAGCTCTACAAGCGTGTGTAAGCCTCGGTAAACCGAAGTTGGTAAATAATTAGCTTTTTGTTATTACATTTTGGTTTTCTTAGAGAATTTAAATAGTTTGCAGCGCAACTAATGCTTAAAAAAATAAATCGAAGCTGCCTTCGAACTTTAGTATACCTATCTTTTAAACTGTTTGTTTTTATCTCTCAGCTTTTTTCTATTTCATCAGAGCTGTGTATATACGTTTATACTTAAAGCGTGTTTCAAAACTGGCTGTGAAATTAGCATAGTTTATCATGTTGTTGTTTTTGTTGGTGTTCGTGTTATATGCCTTTGCTGGCCTTGCTTAAGACTTAAGAACCATCAATATTAAGGTAATTGTTTCAATTTGGTTTTGTCGCAAATTCAGCTGCCACGCCCCCTCATACTGCAGAGGCAATACCAGCTAGAACTCTTTAAAAAAGTTTAACGCGTCGCTTGAGCTCATTACGCCTCCACTGTGGCAGCCTATAGAACTCCGATCTGTTGCACTGCAATATATGCTCGAATTCGATGTCTGACAAATGACGCTGCAAATAGATAATAAGATTAGCATAGGTTATTACATTATAGCATATATATGGTTTACCTCCAGGTTGCAGCGATCAACGTCTGTGGGTAGACGATAGTTCGTTATAAGCAGTATGTGATAGGGATAGATTTTGGCAGGCTCATGCACCAGCATTGAGTGCGCCATGTTGGGCAAACTGCGTCTTATTAGTCCTGCCTGAGGATAGTGATAGGACAAAGCGCCCGAATATGTGCTCGATGCGGGCAAGTCGCCGCCCATTAGTGCGCGCCTGTCGCCCTCAGTAATTGAATCAACTGAAGCTATAGAAAGAGTAAAATTTAAAACAGTATTGATATATAATATAGCTGCTCGGCTTACCCTCTGATTTTCCGCAGCTTAGATCCGTGCTGTGGGTCTTGTCGCCCAAGCCTCCATAGGAGAAGTCCTATTCAACAGAAGAAACAAAGTTCAATTAGTCAAAGCGCTGGCAGAGCTTGAATAAAACATGCAATAGCTAAACTAAGCAAACAAACAGAAAAAACTAATCAACCAAAATCAAGTGTCAGGTGAGTATGTCTACAAAAGAGAGTTGTGCGCGCTTGAAAGAACAAATAGCTAAAGCAATTCTTACAGTGGCACCATGCAAAGTTGTGGCGGCGGCAGATGTTGTGGAGCTGAATGTGTGTGAGCGTGGAGCCAGACCGTATCCGGGCTTCGGTACATGCCGCAGCGCACTCACCACTGAGCCATTGTTGATGATGGTTAGATGTATTAGTTTATAGTGTGTAAATGTTTGTCAAGCGTGTATGATTGTATGTGTGTGTGTGTGTGAGGCAACAAATAATACGTATACGAAGGCATACACACACATAGATAGACAGATATATAGATAGATAGGTAGGAGTAGCAAATGTTAGACAGCAGACCAACCAGTTGAATTATTAACGAAATGATTTATGTTAGTCAGAGACAAAGAGCGAGCGAGCGAGAGAGAGCCCAGCGAACCAAACAGCCACAGCAGCATGAGTTATGAGAAATATAGAAAGAGAGACAAATGTTTGCAGTCAGCCACAAGTTGCGCCAAGTTATGTTGCTTATATAAAATGTATATGCTATATATTAGTTTTAGATATAGTTGATTAGAACAAGAACAAGACCAAGACCAATGTGAGCAACGACCAGCGACCAAAAATAGCAGCACTTACGGAGCTGTAGCCGTTGCGTATATACGGCGGCAAGGTGGTCGTCCTGAATCCGTATCCGGGCTTGGGCGGCGAGCGATAGGAATGTATGGCTAAAAACGTATATAATATTTTGATTTTACAGGGACCGTTTTCGATTATTATTATTTTTTTTTTGAAGCAAAATTATGTTTTTACTTGCTAAAAACAAATTTTGTCTTAAATTTAAAAAGAATTATTGTTAATTGTATTGTATTATTGTAATAATAATAACGGTCCCTGGCTTTAGAATTTATACCATCAAATTAAGAATAAACCTAAGCCTATGTCGAAAATGCCTAAATGTTTACCATTGTAGCTTGGCGCATTGCCCAGGGATTTGCCAAGCGAACCGCGATAGCTAGTCGAGCGATCGAACATCTCATCCTCATAGAAAGGCTTCTGGTGATCCAAGTTACGCGACGGCGAGGCGCCAAGTGGCGATTCATATCTGTAAAGTCAAGTCAACAATTGAGAATGAGTTTTAAACATTTTTGTTTTGGGTCTAACCTCAGTTTGTAGAGCGGCTCCTTGGAGGCGGAGGGTGTGCGCGAGGCATTTCGCGGATCCAAGTTGTTTTGCTTCCATTTTCTGTACTTGGCGTGCTCCTTCAGATCCTTGGCTATAGCTGAGCCAATGCCCGAGTTAAGCTTCTCCAACTGCTCCGCCTCGCGTTGCAGGCGTCTAAAGTAAAATAAAAGTGAATTTTATAAAAGTTGCTTGACAAACTGCTGCTGACTTACGTTTGCTCCTCGCCATTCTTAACCTTGCCATTGAGCTGCTGTCCGTTTTCTACGTTCTCATCGTCATCATCCGATACGGGCACACCCTTGTAGGTGTCACTATAGCGCCGCCTGCGCTCCGGATCTGTGTAGGGATACGGCGGCGCTGGGAAATCATCGCGTTCGATTTTAGGCTGCTCGCCTGGTGGTGGCTTCTTGGCCGCGGGATAGTGCGACAGCTCAATTGGTTCTTCGTTGTTCATGCCCGGACTCTTGGGCCGCGAAGGCGTCTCCGAGCGTATGGCATCCACCAGCACCTTCATGGCGCTGCGCGTGCGCGAATGTGGACGCGATGGTGGTCGACTGCCCGCCACAGAGCCCGCATTGCTCACCGTCGCATAGGATGTGGGCCTATGGAAGTGCGGCGACAGCGGCGTCTTGTCATACGGATCGATTGGCTTGCGCAAATAATGCGGCGCATCTGTCAGATAGCTATAGGTATATATGCGTGAAATATCCTCGCCATTCGGTCGTCCATATTCGCGCAATATCAGCCCCGGACTAACTGTGCGATAATGCTGCAATTTAAATTTAGCTCAATTAGTTTATAGACTCATTTAAAATTGAAGTTTTATTTGTGCTGCGACATGGTTTGCATGTAGATTTTAGTTAGGCAAATCAAAAAATAAACATAATCGAAATCATAAAATTAAAATTCAAAAACAAACCTTGCGGCTAGAGGAATAAACTGAACCATTAATGCTCGGTGTTCTGGAACGGATGTACTGCAAAACGAACGAAAAATCATAACGCAAGCTCAAAACAATAAAATTATAAATGAAAAGTCGAGCTTCGAACAGGCCGAAGACTGAATACACTTGCAAATCAAATACAGGGGGAATTGCAATTAAAAGAAATTGCTAAGAAATAAATTGAACTTAAGCTCCTTTTCAATTGAATCAATGATTCAATTGTTTAATTTTAGAGCAATCAAAAATAATGTTGTAAAGCAAAAATTCAAAATAATAAAGTTTGTTAGTATGTGTGTAATTTTAAAATTTGTTTGATTGTAGAAAATGCATATTTATGCAATTAAATTGCTATGGGAATTTTTAAAAATCGTTGTGCTATTTAAAGAATGTTTATAAATTTTTTCAACAGAACTAAAATTATTTATTGTGAGTGGTTATCCCTAAATAATTGCAAGTGCATTCTGCATTAAAAAATAAATAAATTCAAAATAAATTCAAATAAATTGTAATTAGTGCAGTAAAGTGTTTGAGTGTGTGTGTGTTAGTGAGTGTGCATTCACATTAGTATGAGTAGCGATGCAGCATTCTCTGTTGCAAGTACATACCATGTCACTGAGCGCACTGGAGCTCATGCGATCGCATTCGGTGTCTGTAAAGTTGCCATTGGAGACGCCACCGGTGACGGAGGTGGTGCCTGGGCGGCCGTTCAGTATGATGCCGGACTCGGAGGGGCCGGGACCGCAGCGCGGATGCCAAATGGCGCTGCCCTGCAGATACATTTCCTCGCCATCGCCAAAGGGATCGCCGCACTTGGTGCAGCGGGCACAGGTTGGATGGAAGTGATGATTGTCGCCGGCCTGCAGCACCTTGCCGCTGATGAAGCGATTGCAGTAGGCGCACTTGACGCCGAAGCTCTTTTGGTAGCACTTCTCGCAATATGGCACCGCATCTTTGCCCATGTACTCGCCATTCAGCACAGCATTGCAGGCCTTGCAGCGAAAGCACCAGACATGCCATTGCCGGTCCAAGGCGACGAGCGCTTGGCCCTCCTTCAGCAGCTCACCGCAGCCGGCGCAGTCATTGGGATCATAGTCCTCCTTCATTTGCGCCTTGTGCGACAAGACGCCGCCCGTCATCTGCTGATGCGCGGTGGCGCGCGTGGGACTCTCCGCCGGCGGCGCAGGTGAGGCAACGCCCGCCTGACGCGAAGGCGAAGCATTCGGTGGCATGCCACCGGATACGCAATGCTCGCAAAGCACCTCTTTGCCGGTGTTGGTTACCTTGCTGCCGGACTTGAAGGGCTGCTGGCACTTGGAGCACGTGAAGCATTTCTGGTGATACGTCTTGCCCATGGTGCTGACCACCTCGCCCTCGACATACTGCTGGCAGGTTGCGCATTTGGTGCCATACAGGCGCTGGTAGTCAGGTATGCAGTAGTAGGAGCCGTCCTTTGTAAAGAAACCGCCGGTGGCCAGAGACTTCTTGCACTGACAGCACTGGAAGCACGCCTTGTGAAAATGATTGTCCGCCACGCGCAAAACTTCGCCGGAACATTTCTTTGTGCACTTTGCACAATAAATTTTTTGTTTACCTGCGAAGAGCGAGGAGTGAAAGTTGTGAGTGATTAGTGTGGCGCAAACGGCAATTAAATCAACGCACAAAGTCTGACTTTAATACAGATTACGTATACGTAATATGTATACATATAATTGTATGGTTCATCATCAGCCGCTGATGTCATATTCATGTGATGTGATAATGCTACAACCTTGTGCTGCTTTTTACCCCCAATGCGTGTATGCATGTATGTGTGTGGTTGTGAGTGTGTGTGTATCAGTGGGGGGTGGAAATAGTATGCAGATTTGAGAACCAACTATGAATTGAGCTATAGCAATAGCTGTATATATTGTATATTCAGTAGATGTTTGTGTTTTCAAGTTTTCCCTTGTAAGTATTTATCTAGGCATACTTTAATATATTATGAATCATGCGCAAACAGTTAATCTTATCATTGATAAGGCCAAGGGCGGCATATACTTGATATACTATATAGACACTTGTCTGTGTGTGCGCACAAGTGTTTCTATAGGTAAATAACAAAATTCTTAAGCAAATTTCTCAGCAATTTGTCTGATATATGATTGCATATAAACCAGGGCGTCAGCTGCTTTCAAAAAAGGGTAAACTAAAGAGAGGAGCTGCAGCAGGGGTGCATGCAATGCAATGATATCTGAAGAGCAACCTGATCGCACGATAAGCAAAAACCATTATCTTTCTCCGTATTACTTGTAACCCACTTGAGCGCTTCTCATTCTCTCGCTTCTGTCTTTCATGTCTGTGTGTGCTAATTTATTTACACTTTGTTGTTAACTTGTAGTTTGTATTGTTCACGTAATAAATACATTTAAAACTCGCATTATTTTTAGAAAATATCAAAGCCACAAATTTCCAGGCATGTCGGCTGATTGCAAAAGCTCTCAACTTTTCTAGCCAAACATTAGCGCTCTATTGTTTTACTAGATAACAAAAGCTTCAACAAACACACACAAATTGCTTACAAAAATATAGCTTGAACAAATTGTACAAAATTTGTTGTTATGTTTTTCTTCTGTGCTGGGCTGCCTAATGTTTTTATTTGCCTTTCGGCTTTTTGTATTATATTCATTTGTGTGTATTCCAAAATAGTATTTATTGATAAGCAGTTGGCATTATAATGATGACGTTTGCCTGATGAATGAGAGAGAGCATACATACGAACATTACGTATACGCACACATTTGTACGTGCTTCAATTAATTCTATCGCTAGCTTATTTTTTTTTTTGTTTTTGTATGTGGGCGCTTTGCTTGTTTATTATGCAATCAAGCATATTTTTCACAGCGCGTAGCATTTGAATTATTGATTTTGGCAGCTTGTTTATTAAACTTTTATTTTGAGCTCAGAGTTTTTCCAAACAATTAGCCAAGTTATGATAATTAAACAGCTGCGGGCAGTGCAAGAAATTTTGCAAGAGACTTCGACAAATGCCGAGCAAGAAACGAAAGCCAACGAGTGCAAAAGCATTTTCTTTCGCTTTTTTTATTATAATTAATGGCGGCACCACGGCTGTCTGGATGATGTCATCTCGCACAACAGCAAAAAAAAAAAAAAAAAACAAACACTATATGCGAATAGAGTTCAAGTAATTTGAAGTTGTGTCAGACGAGCGCAAAGCGTAACAGCATGTGCCACAAAAACAGGTTCTGAGACCAACAAGCGACAGAATATCACGTAAACGTAGTTTAAAGCTTAAATTTGAATTTGAGTTTGAATTTGTGTAAACACACAGACACACACAAACCGGTCGCTGCGACAGCTGACAAACAAATGAGCGGGGAGTGTGGGGCAAGTCCAAGGTTAAATAATATTGAATGTTTGAATGTGTGAGGTCAAACTGCAGGCCACATATTTAAATTAATTAAAGCCGCGCCCTACTTAGTATAGCAAATGCCATTCTAGTCTGACAAATCAAAATCAAAATTGAGTGTGTATCTATGCTTTGTATGCGTCATAGCCTTGAACAGGATGCGGCTAAAGTCAAGGACATTGCAGGTCAAAACAATGCGTAGCTGCTGCTGCTGCTGCTGCTGCTGAATTGCAATACAGACTCAACATCGAAAATTTCACTAAGCAAAAAACATATTGCCAAACGCCTACACTCTCCACAGCTTTGCTTACGTCTGCACATCAACAAACATATAAAAAGTATATATGTGATCATCATAAAAACAACTAAAACACAAACATACCTGTAGAAATTTAATTTTGGAAATAAAATGCTTAAATGGCTTTGCTATGTTTTTGTGTGTTTATTTCGGTTCACCTGACGTATACGTAATATGCGCTTGGCCTGCAGTTAACGCAATGAAAGTGCTTCCTGTGTCTGCTTATAAGATAAAAAGTGAAATGCAACACACCGAGAGCTAAGATGACGCCGCGTCTACAAAAATAACTTATTCAATTAGGCATAGACAACTTCGACGTGGGCCGCAGCGAGTCTCAAGCAGAGCAGAGCAGGCAAAGTGGGAAGTGGGAAGTGGGAAGTGGGCAGGTGGCGTAGCCGCCAACACTTTCTTTCTACGCAAGTGCTCTGACCCATATAGTAAATGCCTTGGGAAAATGAGTTGCAGTCGCGCAGGCAATTTGAACAAATCAACAGGCAAGTAAATGAGGGGGGCAAAAATAAATTTTGACAGGCAAATAAACTCAAAAGTTTAAACTCAACAAAAAGAAATGAGGCATCAATGCAACAACATTGCCCCTTTTTTTTCACTTTTCGTTTTCATTTCAATTTCGTGTATGTGGCGCGTTAAAGGAAACCAACAACGCAAGCATAACCACATAACCACAAAAACCCCAAAAACTGAAGGCCCATTGGGAAGTCAATGTGCTTGCTCGTCATGAATTCATATTGAGTAAATGCTGTTGTTGTTGTTTTATGCTGTTTATTTATCTATTGTTAAGCCTTTTATGTAGCAGAGAGATAGAGATAGAGAGTGAGAGAGAGGGCAGAGAGCGTTGATCGTTTAACGAGCAATGACCAACCAAACGTACGATGCACAAATTACGGATATGCATATAAGGGCATGCCGGGGAGGGCAGAGGAAGTGGTGGAGATGGAGGTGGAGGGAGTGCTGGCCTCAAGTCAATTAGACATTTTAAGCACGCACACAACTACAAGTGTTTGCTGCCAAGTACCGAGAGCACCAAGTACTTAAGCAAAGCACATGAACTTAATTAGGGCCCCCAACCGGACGAGAGCCACCCAAGTAATTAATCATTGAGTAAAAAGCAGACAATAGCTCTAACTGTAACTATGGCATTCACTAGAATGATCATACAATGCGGTAACGGTAAAATTCAAAGGCATAAAGATGACGCTAAAGTCGACGCCCTAACATAACGGTAACGTGTGTAATTGCAGTTGTCTGCGTTGCCTGCACTTTGAGATTGATTCGCTCAGCTATGTACGCTATCAAGTTAATTTGGGACGCAAAGAGTTGAAAAGAATATCGAAAAAGGCACAACAAAACACAAAAAATAATAAAAACGCATAAAAAACTTGTTCTTACAACAACACTGACGTCATCGCAGCTGAGCACTAAAAATGGGGAGTGGACGAGAGACCGCCACTCGTATACACACATGTGTTTTGCGTTTATATGTGTGTGTGCCTGTGGGAACGCATGCAGTGCTGCGCTCTCAGATGATGTGCTCCACCAGCTGGTCAATATTGATTAACTTAACGAAATGCATGCCACTATATACTAGTGTCAGCGCAACTTTATATGATTTTTTTCTTATGCCGTGCCATAATACGTTACTAATGCGATAATACCATCAAGTGAACACACACACACACACACACACACTTATGAGTATCTTCAGGAGTGGCAAAATGAGAGAGAGAGAGAGAGAGCGCCTAAGAGAGCGCTTGTCCCCCAGCCACCCTCTTTCACTTCATACACTTATTGCTGTGTGCCTTTGCACAATTTCGCTCACACACACACACACATATATACCTTTTGTCGGCATACACTCTCAGACTTACCCATAACGATATACTGCTACTCTTCGCACTCTTGCCTGCGATATGGGGGAGGGAAACACACGCGGCTCACACACAAAACACACACACACACACAGACGCGCGCGTAGAAAAGACAACAAATACAAGCGCACAGGTCACCACTACTCTGGCTGCCCCTTCACTTCACTTCACTAACAATTTTTCAACTGCTTGGATTTTTTTCTATTTGTATATTTCTTAGATACATTCGCAGTTCACGTGGATTTCCTTTTTAATTGTAGGTGGCTAGCGGTGTAGTTTAGAATTATATAGTGTGAGTGTGTGTGTGCAAAAACCTTTTATATTTCTTATTTGTTTTAATTTAAAACAATTCGTGCGCACAATTCCTTTTTCTATTTTATTCACAAATGGTATTTGCTTTCGATTTGCCCACAAAATCACAGTGAATACGAATTACTTTATATATAAAATTTCTCTTGAAAGATATTCTTATTAAAAAAATAACACCCGCACCAACAAACACCGACAGGCGACGACAACACAACCTCACGGCTCGGCAACAATTTTAACACAAATAATTCTTTTAAAAATAACACCCACTGTAAAATAGTGTTGTCGCTCGCGAGCGAACGAACCAAATTCACTAAAGTGAGCGAACTGAACCAGTTCAGCTCAGTCGTACTTTTCTTGTTGTTACTTAGTTCTTTGCTCTATTTTGTTTCTAAGATTCTTTATAATAAAAATAGCTTTTCTACTTGTGTTTTAATACAGACTTAGTGAACTAACGAACTAAAATAAAGATGAACCAAGTCCAACGACAAATAAGAAAATATGAGCAGGCTCGAAAGAACAAGAATCCAATTAGCACATATTATCCTAAGTGCGATGACGTATCGAACCAGCAAATATTATCGAAATATTGCGTGAGCAGTTTGAATTGCATTTCAATGAAAGAATTCAACAGTTGAATGCAGTGAAAATAAAAATAGAATAATCCACATCGAAATAATGCATTCAAATCTGATTAAAATCAAAATTAATGCATTTGAAAACCTGTCGTCAAAATAATTTAAACTTGTTAATAAAGCAATTGTTAAAACTATTTACTTTATTGAATGATTTTATCTTTAAGTTGTATTAGTTTTTATTTTGATAAATATATGTTTTATAAATATATCAGTACAAAAGGAATGAACTGTTAAAAAGCATATATTTTTAATAAGATATCAATTAATTGGTGCTTCCACCTTAAGCAGCTGCTGTATTTAATTTTGTCATTATGCTGAATATTTGCAAGCTTACATGTTAAATTACGACTAACTTAAAGCATATAAGGATAGATATTAAGCATTATAATGTGGGCCCGGCGTTGGTACACTGAGTGGTGCTTCAAATCCAGCTGCCGTCTCGGCGGGCGGTGTCTCTGGGGGTGCAACGCTGCCAATGCGTTCCTTTAGCGTCTCGTAAAGCTTATGAATGTGCTCATTGTGCGCCGTAGTAGGTTGCATGGCCTTCATCAAAGTGCCGAGACGTCCCACAGGCAACTTGCTGTGCACATACCAGAGCAGCTTAAGCATGTGCCTGGAAGTTACATTCTCACGCGTGAGTCCAGCGAATATAAACTCATCGAAGAGTGTGGTGCAAAAGTCCTCGGTGGAGAACTCTTCGCTCATGGGTATGAGGAGCGCAATTAAAGAGTGCAGGAAGGGATCTTCATAAGCGCGATCATCCTTGCAGCTGGACAAAATAGCCAAGATACGCAGCACACCTACACGATCCTTAGTGCGCGCCGTGTGCAGTGTATAATACATGGCCAAAATGCTTGCCACCGAACTCTCTTGTATATACGCCTCTACAGCATCTGGCGCCGGGCCAGAATGCTCAATGGTTGTAAGCGCAGATTCGCGTTCATCGGGTGGCAGTTTGGCATGTAGACTGCGACATTGATCATCCACCATGAGAGACATGAGCGCGGGTAGAAATTTAGTAACCACCTGACTGTCCAGCTTGGGTTCCTTAAAGTCCTGCGAATCGATCATGACCCAAGCGCTTAGGCCCAGAGCCAACATGCGCAGCAGCAATATAAGAATTTGGTTATCTCGTGGCATGCCTTCGTTGTTGATTAGATGTTGTAGTATCTTAATGGCCGACGTGGCCAAAAAGTTAATGGCATAAGGATCGCAGAGGGTCATGGATAAATCACCCAGTACTTGCTCCTGGCCGCGCTTAATGTTATCCAGAAAGCCTTGCAGCTCGCGCGATCTTTTTATATCCACGTTCTTCTCACGTATGCAGGCATCCAGACACCAGGTGAACTTATGGCAAGGATCAATAGAGATAATCTCTTGCACTTCCAAGTCGTGCAAAGCCATTAATAGCTCCGCACGCAGCGTACAATAATGTACATTCCGTGTGCGCAAAAAGAGCGTTCGCAGGAACTGCAATACCATGTCATACAGCTTGACGCTAGTGCCAATCATGTTGGCCAACTTCTCCACTACTTCGCCCTGACGCCGTACTTTGGGCGTAGGCTGAAAGAACAAATTATTCAGATTGGTATGATCAAAGAGTATATGCTCCTTTTCGCGAATATATTGCGACAGAAGCGGCGACACCTCATCACCAAACAGCGACTGATTGTCGCGCCAGATCTGTCGCTTGACTTCCGTGTCCGTGTCAGCATAGAGTTCGCGATCCCGCACCAATATGCGCAAATATTTGTCATCAATGTGCTGTGTGTTTCTCAGAATGGCCATGACGACGGGACGCAGCTGCTTAACACGCACCACCGGAAAACTCTTGACCAGCAGCTCCTTTAATTTTTTGTCCCGTTCCCGTGGGTCCTTTTGGCCCAGCTCATTAATGTGTGCAATTAACTTGTCTCTTAGCTCTTCCATCAGTGACGTATGAAAGTCCAGACGTCTGACGCCATGCAAATCCAAAAGGGGCAGCATGGGACGCAACGATGGCAAGAGTACGCCATTTTCCAGCTGAAAACTCTCGATGGCCTTTAAGGGATCTGTGCAGGAGGTCAGCGCCTCACGCAAGTATGCCTGACCTGGTATATTGACATCTTCCAAGCCGGTGCCAACGTTCTTAGCCGGTGCGCTCATTTTTATACAAAAACACTACAAAATTCTCTGTTGTTGTTTTTTTCGGTTTTCGTTTTAAACCATGCATGGATGACAGTGTATTGCTACACATGGCGCCTGGCGCACTTACCAGTCTGATAGTGGTGAGTAACAGTGACCAGACGACTGAAACAAGTTTATCGACCATCGCTAGAGAGAGCAAAGAAAAGCAAATTGGTGGAAAACTGGCTGGATGTGCGGAAAATTATTAAATGCATTTTCGTATTGTTTAGCTAAAGAGTGCAAACAAAAAACTGTGCATAAAACAAAGTCGTAGTAAAACATTTATAAGCGGCCTGCGGCTGTGTATATGTGTGTGTTTGTGTACCGGAGTTCTTGTTGCTGCCGGACGTTGAGGTGAAGAAGCAGTGGAGAAGGATACATAATTACACCAGCTTTGTGGGAGTTCAAGTTTAACTGCGTGTATATATACATGTGTGTGCGTGTGTGTGTGTTTTAAATGTGTGTGTAACACCCCCAAAGGCGCTCTCTTTTGCACACTCGAACATACTTTGTGTGTGTGTGTAAAGTTACAACAACTGCTTTGTGTAAAGCTTGTAGCAAGTAAAAAATAGTTGCAAAGTGGGGAGAAGAGTGGAGGCTGAGTGATTAGGCGACTGCGTTCGCCAATCTGCCGTTTTGTTTTGTGCGCACATTCGCGTGCTTGTCTTTGTTTAGGGGATCGGCGGTGCGTTTGTGCAACGCTTTGCGGCAGCGCTTTGTGGCCATCAGCTGGATACGGATTTTGTGACGGCGGCGACACAAACAGCGCCGAAGTGGATGCCCATGCACGCGGTGGTCTGGGCATTGCCCAGGACTTTGGGATGGCTGGGCCAGCAGCGGGGCCCTCCGGACACATGTACGGCGCCGTTACGCCACAGGACAGTAAGTTAGCTGGCTTGAATTTGCAATATCCAGCGCTTAACTGTCTTCTGAACTTTTTGCAGTGATTGTGCGTGACATGGTGCAAATGCCACAGCCGCCTCCTTCAAATGCGCCAACCTCAGCTGATGCCTGCCTCAGCATTGTGCATTCGCTTATGTGCCATCGTCAGGGCGGCGAGAGCGAGGGCTTTGCCAAGCGCGCCATAGAGTCGCTAGTGAAAAAACTGAAAGAGAAGCGCGACGAATTGGATTCACTGATAACGGCCATAACCACCAATGGCGCACATCCAAGCAAATGTGTTACCATACAGCGCACACTCGACGGCCGTCTACAGGTAAGCGTGTGCTTTAAAGAGAGACTTGCTCTCCCTCTCTCTCTCTCGCTCATTCTCTTATCGCTAGAGTGGTGGTCTGTTTGTTCATTTGTTTTGCTTTGTGTTTAGTATTTCCGTTTGCGATACGCGACAGTTTTGTTGTTAGTGCGGCTTTATTTATACTTTATATGTATGCTTTATATTTTAGGTGGCCGGTCGCAAGGGCTTTCCACACGTGATTTACGCGCGCATTTGGCGCTGGCCAGATCTGCATAAGAACGAGCTAAAGCACGTCAAATATTGCTCCTATGCATTCGATCTCAAGTGCGACTCAGTTTGTGTAAATCCCTATCACTATGAGCGCGTCGTTTCACCGGGCATTGATTTGTCCGGATTGAGTTTGCAGTCGGGCCCGAGCCGTCTGGTCAAGGATGAATACTCAGCCGGCTCATTAGTGGGTGGCATGGATATTGATGGCAATGATATTGGTACTATACAGCATCATCCCACGCAAATGGTGGGACCTGCGGGCTATGGCTATCCGCCGCAAGGTCCTGGACCAGGTGACTATGGTATGCAGGCAAATATTATTTTGTATAGTTTAGGTTTGTTTTTATTTTATTTTATTTTTTCATTTTGCTTGGGTTTTCTTTTGTTTTCTTTTACGTTTTTAGTTACCGATGCTAATCAAATGAGTGCAATGTACGCTGCCGGGCGCGCAATACCAAAAATTGAGCCACCAGATGGTAATGGCTCACGTAGCTCCTGGATGGCATTGCCGCCAACGCCACCATCGCGTATGAATCGTGTTGCTCCACAGCAGCAACAACAACAACAACAGCAGCAGCAGTCCGCCCCACAACAGCCACAAAACCCATCCCAAGCAGCTCCGCACACGCTTTGTAAGCCATGCTTAGGTTTCTTTAATTTTTTTGAGCTCAAATGTTTCATATTCTTTTATTTGCCAATGTTATGCAAATCTTATAAATTATCTTGCTTGCAGCAGTACCGCATGGCATGCCCGGCATGGCAGCCATGAATGCTGTGACTGGTCCTGGACCCGTAATGGCGCCGCCACCCCCGCCAACACAAGCAGCAAACGCTCAGGGCAATGGCGTGCATCACTCACAAGCCAGCTCACCCACAGACGCCTCCACGATGGCGATGCAGCAACAACAACCGCCGCCAGGTGGTGGCACACCCAATGTACCAGGATCTGGGAGCAATTCCAATGCTGCCAATGCTGCTGGCTATGGCTATGGTACACCGTCAGCAAATGCACAAATGCAAAGCGTAAACAGCGGCAATCCCAATAACAGCCAAGGTTCGGGCACTGTGCATGCTCAGCAACAGCAGCAGAATGGTTATGTGCCACAGCCACAGGCTGGTCAGCCAGGCGGTTATGGTGCAGCACAGTCACCGTCAGCGCAACAACAACAACAGCCGGCACCTGGCAGTCAAAGTAATGCTGGAGGTCAGACCAGTGGCGGTGGTGGCACAACTGGTACCTGGACTGGTCCAAATACACTCACTTACACACAGTCGATGCAGCCGCCTGATCCGCGTACACTGCCTGGCGCCTATTGTAAGTTAAAATGCCCTGTCGCAATTTATTTTATTATGCTTTTGATAATTGCAGGGAACTCGGCGTTGCCTGGAGATCTGGCTTCACCGCAACAGGCGCAGCCACAGCAGCAGCAGCAACAACAGCTACGTTTGCTATCACGACAACCAGCACCAGAGTATTGGTGCTCTATAGCTTACTTTGAGCTCGACACACAGGTGGGCGAGACATTTAAGGTGCCCTCGGCCAAGCCGAATGTCATTATCGATGGATATGTGGATCCCTCGGGTGGCAATCGTTTCTGCTTGGGTGCGCTCAGTAATGTGCATCGTACGGAACAGTCTGAGCGTGCTAGGTAAGCTCTATTGCTGTGTTTACTATGAACTGTCCTAAATCCACTTTCGCTACATTTTTAGACTACATATAGGCAAGGGCGTGCAGTTGGATTTGCGTGGCGAGGGTGATGTATGGCTGCGTTGCCTCAGTGATAATTCTGTTTTTGTACAAAGCTATTATCTGGATCGAGAAGCGGGTCGCACGCCTGGCGATGCTGTACATAAAATTTATCCAGCTGCCTGCATCAAAGTAAATGCTATAAAAATGCTTAAAAAAACTTTCCAAATGCTAATGCTGTTTCTTTTGCAGGTGTTTGATTTGCGCCAGTGCCATCAACAGATGCATTCGCTTGCCACCAATGCACAGGCGGCAGCCGCTGCTCAAGCGGCCGCAGTCGCTGGCGTCTCCAATCAGCAAATAGGAGGTGGCGGCAGAAGTATGTATAAATAATAATTGTGTATTTTTTTTGCTAATTATTTGAATTGTAGGCATTACAGCTGCTGCTGGTATTGGCGTTGATGATCTACGCCGACTTTGCATATTGCGGCTGAGTTTTGTCAAAGGTTGGGGCCCAGATTATCCGCGACAATCGATCAAGGAGACGCCCTGCTGGATCGAGGTGCATTTGCATCGTGCACTACAGCTACTGGATGAGGTGCTCCATGCCATGCCTATCGATGGAGCGGCTGCCTAATTGAGCCACACATACACATACACACGCATACATATTTATTATTCAAAACATGCAAGCGTCGTAATTGTTAGTTTAAGTTTAATTTTGAGCAGCTATCATGTTAAGTTAAGCGCATAAACAACAACAAAAAGCAAACAAAAGAGTATAAAATATTTAGCTTTGTTTTGCTATTATGAATGTAATTATGTTTGCCTTTAATTATTTAATAATAATTTTTATAAAAAATTGAAACTGCAGCTGTACAAGTTTAGGCATCTAGTTTTATGTACAATAGCTATAAACAAAAACATACAGCACAGAATCATGAAAATATATTCATTTATATATTTTATAACTGACTAGCATATGCTGCCACAGAGCTCACGAGTCCACATATACAGCATTACACACGCAATGACTATAGCTGCAGTCAGAGTTTACACATAAAATGCAATATGTAAGGCAAGTAGTTGTAAATTAAATGTAATAAACAAAGTATAAATTCAATTAGTAGCTAACTACTTTTATCAATTGCACCATAGTGTTCACATTTCAGCTGCACTTGTTCATCTAGCCAGGCCAACCAAGCGGCTGTAATAGCACGGTCGAAAGTCACCTCATGGAATACCTCAACGCGTCGCACTTCGACAAACTGGAAGCTTTCAAACAGACGTATAGATTTCGCATTGTCTATGTCAATCTTGGCCTCGAATTTTTTCAGCGGCAGCTGTGTCTGTGCATACTTCAACATGAGCAGCATAGCCTCGCGACCATATCCTTTGCCGCGTGCCTCGACTGCTGCTATCATTATCTCAGCTTCCGCCACACAATCACCGCTCTCTTCGTCGCAGTGTATAAAAAGATTTGTGTCTCCCACCATTGCTGTGATCTCATCTTTGGTCCTTTCGTACGTCTCTGCACAGAGTATAATAAAAGTGAGCTTGTCGTTGTCCTCTCGCCAGCTCAGCTGCATTTCGTACTCTTCCTCCAATGATAGTTGCTCCGAGGCGGTAAGATCTCTCAGAGTGGCGTCACTCATCCATTCATGATATTTAGGCACCATAGACGCCTCATAGGGCACAAGCAACACACGGTTACCAACCAATTTAACGTGTTCATTTAAACGCATTACTTTTAATGTGAGAAGCAACTACAAAACAAGTAACAGCTGTTCTCGATGACAGTCACATCGTTTGTTGACACAATGCAATTGGCTATCGATAAATGGATTTGTTGAGAATAGAGGTAGAAAGCATTAACAAAAAATAAATAAATTTGTTTTGTTTATGAGTGAAAATGTCGCATTGTCGTACTTGTGGTAAGATGATCTACTGCGTGACAGCCAATAATCTATTTAAACAGCCAAATAACATAATGCTGCATCAAATAGAAGCACTTACAGGACTATTTGTAAGTATATGCTGATAAAGAAATGTAAACATATGTACATACCTACGACAATCTTTATATGTAGTTACCAGAAGGCAACGAATTTCCTGTGCACATTTGTGGGCCTTGTGAAGTGTCGCTGCGAGAGGCCGTTGGGTTTCGGGAGCGCATAATAAGAACTCAACAGAGGCTTATGAATAGTAAAAGTATAACACAAGCGTTGCAAGAAATTGATTTGGAAGAAGTAGAAAAACTGGAGTCACAGTACACAGCTGAAGGTAGAGAAGAATCAAAGAGCGAAGATGACGACTATGAAGAAGATACGGAGTCTGAGGCGTCAAGTGGAGTGAAGGAAGAGAAAACTGATAATCCAAATAAGATCGTAGAACTAGAGAAAGCTGTGACTTCGACAGAAGAATCAGCTGAACCACCAGCAGGTGTGTCCGATAAGCAAGCTAAGCCGACTGAAAAACTTTATGTTAAGCTTAGCTTTGTTGCCAATACCAAGCACACACCGCGAATAAATTGGAGCAAGTTGACAGAGGAGGAAATAGTGGCTCTTAAGCGTGAACGGCGTAAGCGGGATTGCATTTGTGAACTATGTGGCAGACACTTTACCTGTCCAAGCAATTTTAAAGTGCATCTTTTACGGCATACGGGCGTTAAGAACTATGAATGCAAGCAGTGTACTTTAAAGTTTTATACGCCACACTTACTACGACGCCATGAGCTGGCGCATCTCAGCGAAAAGCCTTATCCTTGTCAATATTGTGGGCAAACATTTGCCGACCATAGCGGCAGAATACAGCATGAGCGCAAGTAAGCCAATGTGTCTTTTAAGTATATGAATGTATATTTATTTAATAAATAAATTTTCTTTCAGCCGCCATACAAACTACAGGCCATATAAATGCAACAAATGTGATAAGGCCTTTACAGTGAACAACAAACTCAAAGTCCACATGCTAAGTCACTCAGGAGTCCGTACATTTCAGTAAGTATATTATATAATCTATGATAGACATATACTGAATAATAAATTGGTTTTGATTTTGTAGCTGCGAAATTTGCAAAGTATCCTTTATGCGACGACCACATTTGGCTGCACATTTTCGTTCCAAGGGTCACGAACAAAATGCTCAGAGTGTCATTGACATTGAGACTGTCAATACATAAGATCACTAGCTTAGCATACATATTTATTAAATATATTTTTATAAATTTAGTTTATTTACAAAACAATGCATATTTTGGATCTGCCCAATGAGTGTCTGCTGCTTATTTTACAACAGCTGGAGCCGAAGAATCAAATAATGATGGGGGCGACGTGTAAGCGTTTTGAGTTCATCTACGAAATGCTACCTTGGGACGATTATAGAACCTACTCTTGGTATGAGCAGCATAGGGACTGGACGCCTATTGAAGTGGAAGCATTCTTTATGCTTCATGGATACAAAATCCATGTATTGTCCATCTCAGACACGCCCCAGAATTCCTTCTATTGGAAAAGGACACCCCTTCCTAAGGATGCTTATATGATAAAGGCATGCGTTTATTTTGAAAATGTTCATTCGCTAATATTACTTTTAGACCAAAAACTGGCTGATATTATTGTGGAAATCAGCAAGCACTTGCGGAAACTGAGAAACCTAACAATTGAAAGCATTTTTCATCCGAACTATGAATGTTTGGCACAACTACCGCAACTTACAGGCTTAGATATACAACAATTTATCAATACTGAAGATAAACTCTTCCAAAAATTGTCACTGTGCTGTCCAGATCGCTTGAAGTACCTACGTATTGGCACAGAATTAAGCTTGGATAACGGCAAGCACATATCTAAGTTAACTTCCTTAAAGTTGTTAAACATTTGCAATCCAACCAGTCGATTTCTAAAGTGTGTGCTGATGAAATTAGCCAACATTAATGTTATTAGTTTAGGTAATGCACAGCAGTTGCGATTTGGTGATTTAAGGCTTTTGATCATCAATTTGAAGCAGCTCTCTACTCTGCTTATAAGTCAATGCGCTAGATTGAACAAAATCTTTATAGATTTCATTGTGTATTATTTAATGATTGAAGTTAATAGGAAGTGCTGCAAACGTCGTCTACCGTTTCAACTCCATCTCAATGGCACTGGAGTCCAAAACAGCATAAATGAGGTAATTTTTATTGTATATTGCTCAATAGTAATTCATATTATTGTGTTGCAGCTCCCACTAATAGCACGTTCTGCTTCAATAATTGTAATTGACGTTGCTAATAATTAAATATTTATTGACTGATTGTTGCCACTAACAATATAATATTTGCAATATTTTGTTATATTTTTTAACCGATTCTAATAAATGCAAGCATATAACGTTTTGTTGAATTAACACTTTCAAATATCCGATTACTTTTTTGTCACTCACGTTCACATTGTTTACCTTTTCGCTGTGAATGCCAAGTTTCAGTTGCGGTAATCAATAGCAAATGTAGAGTTATACAAAATGCGAAATTATATTCAATTACGTCGGCTGGCAACACAGCCCAAATTAGCCAGTGCAAAACGGTAATGCTTTTATTATTTCATTAAAAACCTAGTTTAATTAATGTGCCCTTATACAGAAAATGGAAAAGCGTTGTTGGTCTCGAAGTACATGCACAGATAGCAAGTGCGTCCAAATTGTTTTCAGGCAGTGGTACGGCTTTTGGAGCACCGCTAAATACTTCAGTAGCATACTTTGATGCATCTATACCAGGCACTTTACCAGTGAGTTGTAGTAGTTCAAGTTATAGTTAATAATTAATATGAATTCATTGAAGGTACTTAATCGCAAATGTGTTGAATCGGGAATTAAAACATCTTTGGCGCTGGGCTGCCGTGTAAATAAAGTATCTATGTTTGATCGCAAGCATTACTTCTATGCTGATTTGCCCAATGGCTATCAGATTACACAACAACGCGCTGCTTTGGCAAATGATGGTCTTATGACATTTCCAGTTATAACGCCCGGCAAGAAAGTTTACTACAAGTCTGTTAAACTGCTGCAATTGCAATTGGAGCAGGACAGTGGCAAGTCATTGCATGACGAGCAGCTAAAGCGTAGCTTGGTTGATCTGAATCGTGCTGGACTGCCGCTCATGGAGTTGGTTTTTGCGCCCGATTTGGAAACGGGTGAGGAGGCTGCATCACTTGTCAAGGAACTAATGTTGATACTAAAGCGTCTGCAAACTTGTAGCTGCAAAATGGAAGGTAACTAAGCTAATGCAACAGATTTGTTCAATATTAATACAATATCATTTCAACAGAGGGCGCACTGCGTGTGGATGCAAATATATCCATACACCAGGAAGGCGATCCATTGGGCGTACGCACTGAGGTTAAAAACATTGGCTCGGTGCGCAGCATTTCACAGGCAATTACATTTGAGATCAATCGCCAACTTGAACTGGTGGCTGAGGGCGGTGTGATAACAAATGAGACGCGCTCTTGGGATGCTGAGCATAGATGTACTGTGGCCATGCGTGATAAAGAAGTGCTGCAGGACTATCGTTTTATGCCGGAGCCCAACTTGCCGCCATTGCATGTCAACCTCAAGCCAGGCTGTTGCTCCACGGTTGATTTGATATCAGTAGCTGAGCTGAGTGAAGAAATACCCGAATTGCCGGAGCATACACGTCAGCGACTTGTCGAGCAGTATAAACTGAATGCAGAGACCGCCATCATTTTAGTTGTAAGTTGAGAGCTAGCATGGATAGCTAGAGTACTTTTAATTATTCCATGTTTATAGAACGAGCCTGTGCTGTTGGAACATTTCTTGAGCACAATCAAGAGCTTGCCGGAAGTGTCCACTAAACTAGTCACTAACTTTCTTATTAACGACTTGTTAACCTACTGCAATAAGCTTAACTTGAATGTGGAGCAATGGTAAGTGCGTCAATGTTGATAAACTAAATAATTTATTTAATAATTTCTTTCGCAGTGCTATCAGTTCTAATTCGCTAAGCGATATTTTGAAATTGCTGCAGGCAGAGGAAATTAATTTGCAAGCCGCGCGGCAGCTTATACAGCTACTGCTAACCGAACCCCAGAGCGTTGTCAGCGAGGTAAGTAGCTGCTGCACTGCTGTAAATAAGTATAATAAATAATCGTATTTATTGCAGCTTGTCAAGCAGCACAGTCTGCAACAGATTAGCGATTTGACTGCCATCGAAGCTTATTGCCGTCAGGCTATAGCACAACAGCCCAAGGCTGTGCAGCAATATCATAAAGGCAAAGCCAAGGCGCTATTTGCCATTGTGGGAGAGGTGGCCAAGTTAACGCAGCAGAAGGCAAACATGAAAATTGTTGTTGAATGTCTGGAGAAATTGTTAAAGTCTGACCAAAAGAAATAAAACCATTTTGTAAGTGTTACAAGTTTCTGTGTATGCTATAATAAATATATATAGTTTATATAAAACATGATAGAACACAATTTTTGGACTAGAGATTATAAGTGTTTGTGCGTTTAGACGTTTTCTTTGTTTGATATATATAAATGCATTAAATGTTTGTTATCAATTAACTTGTGTCAAAAGTTTATAGCTAATTATATGATAAATGTTGTTCTGTGCTCTCCTACCTTAAAAGGAGTAGCGGAACTTGTGAACCTTTAACGTTTTAATATTGCATAAATATGTTTTTATAATGTTTGTTGTAGATGAAACTGAGTTGAGCACAAGGTTATTTCTTGTGCCGCACTCAAAGATGAAATAATTAATTGATATGCGAGTTCAAATAGGCGCACTATATTCGATTGTCTAACCAGGCAGACAATGAACAGCTTCTTTAGGCTGATTTGGTTTTGGTTTAACTCATATGGGTTATATAATTTTTTTTTATTGGTGATTTAAAAGCCTCTGCCCTTAAAATAAATGCATATTATGTGCCTGACGCTGGAAGTGAATGTTATATCTTGGCGGGATCAAGTTACCAGCTAACAACGTCTACTATATAATGCTTTAATCGCGATCATAATCGCGACATGACGAAGGCGGCAGGCTCATGGAAACGGCTGAATCCAAACTGCAAGCAAAATGAAATTGAGTTAAAAGCGAATCTTTTATAATTTGAGTATTTTACCGTCTGCTTTCACTTTCAAGCAAATGCGCATCCACTGGATGTTGCGAGACATTGCGCAACGAATCACCCAAGGTGCTGCGCAGATGTTGCATCTCACGATTGGCCTTGGAGCTGCGCAGCACATATTGCTGTCGTCGCTTGGCTTCCTGTGCCAGCTGTTCACGCAGCATGGATATCTAAACAAATCAATGATAAATCTTAGCCATTGAAAGCCAATTCCGGTATTAGTACTCACCTGATTCTCGAGACGCAACACCTGCTGTTTGTGGGACTGCTCACGCGCATCCAGCACCTTCTCGGCATGCATTTGGGCACTGCGATAGCGATCAGTGTCCAGGCTGTCGCACTTGTTGCCATCATGCATGCGTGCCTTGCAGCGCGCCAGCTCTGATTCCTTTTCCGCCAGCAGCGTCTCCAAACGTCGCACCTTCAAACGCAAATCACGCGACTCCTGTTCAATGGTGGCATGATCCAGGCCACAGCTATAGCCCGTGTTGCCGGTATCATTAAAACGATTGGAATCATATTCGCCAGCGTCAGTGGCGCCATAGCCATAGTTGCTCTGCTTCTCGGCGCGCTCATAGGCATTGCCGCCAGCAAATTTGCTCTTGCGTTCACACTCCAGTTGCTTCACTTTATCTTGCAGCGTTTGCAGTTTACTGCGCAGCTCGGATTTCTCACGCTGTGTTGACTTTAATTGGCGGTTGAGCTCCTCCTCCACGCCTCCTCCATTGCCATTACCATTGTCATTGCCTTTATCGCCGCTCTCCTGCTGCCACTTGGCTATGCGCAGCTGCGACTCCAATGCTGAACGCTGCACCTCTAGCTCGGTGACCTGCTCCTGTAGCCGCTGATTGCCATCGAGCTGTGCCTGCTGACTGCGTCGAAGCTCATTAAGATTGGTTTGAGCGCTATCCAGACGCTCGTTGAGTATGCGCTTCTCATTCTCCGTCGTTTGCAGTGTCTTTTGCAGCAGCTTCAACTTATCCTCATTGGCCTGGGCGCAGTGTCCTTGCTCTGAGAGTTGCTGCTGTTGGGTCTTGAGTTCGCCGCGCAGCTGCGTCTCACTCAAAGCGGATTTCTGCAAACGCTCCTTGAGCTGATCAACTGCGGACTTGAGTGCGCTGCAGCGATCCTCAAGCTGTGCCTGTGCGCGAGTTTGCTGCTCCAAGCGTTCGGAGACTTGGCGCAAATTACAATCCTTCTCCTGCAGCGCCATCTGCAGGCGCGTTAGATCACCTTCTAAAGCAACACGCTGCAGATCCAACTTGGTGGCACGTCCCTCTACCTTGGCCAGCTCTTCCTGCAGCAGACGTTTGTCGTGATCCAACTTTCCGCACTGCTGGCGGCATTTCTCTAGACGTTCTTCATTTTGTCCATTCTCCTCAGAAGTGGCGGCCAACTGCAGTTCGGTTTGAGCCAAACGCTCGCGCAACACCTGACACTCATCGGAGCGCTGTTTGAGCTTCTCATCCAGCGCTTGCAGTGCAGAGATTTTCATCTTACGATCTGTTTCTAGATTGCTCTTCTCCTCCTGCAGTTGACGCAGCATGGCCTGCAACTTGCCCAGCTTGGCGTCACAGCGTAGCTGCTGCTCTGCCGCATCTTGCAGTTGCTTCTTAGCCACGCCCAGCTGCGACTTATAGTCATCCTTTTCACGCTCCAGCTGCGCCACCTGGTGCATTAGATTGCGCACACCCTTGCGTACCAAATCCGGATCAACATCAATGGGCCCGTCCGGGCACTGCGAAGTGCTGCGAGTATCATAGTCGCCCATGCTGCGCGAGGGGCTATAACGACGTGCTGGACTCAACAGACGATGGGAAAGATTAACGCTGCCATCCACTTGAATGCCCGCAATGCGCCGCAGTGTGTGCACCACGGAGCTCAACTTGTGCTCGGAGTCACGCTTGTGCAGCTCCACGCAGGCCAGCTGCTCATCTAGCGCACGTATGCGTCCTTCGGCGCCGCCCAGGCGTGCCTTCAACTCTTGTATCTGCTGTGTGGCATCCGCCAGGCACACCTCGAGATTATGCTTCTGATCCTCGAGACGTTTCTCCTTGCCACGTGCCTCCTCCATGCGTGTGGCCAGCTCCTGCTCGCGCGCATGATAGCGATGCTCCTCTTGGTTGTTGTGGCAACGTGCGCGTCCCAAATCTTGGCGTGTGGCACACAGATTCGCCTCCAAATCGGCCATCTGCTTCTTCACCTGGCAGAGCTCCTGCTGTGCACGCTCCTTGAGCTCCACTTCAGCCTGCAGCTTATGCTGCAGCTCCTTGCCGCCCTCGTCCTTTTGGACAAACTCCATTTGCGTCTTGTGCAGCGTCGCTTTGGTCGAGTTAAGGTCCTGCGTTGTCTTGGTAAAGTTATTCTCCGTCTCCTTGAGTATGGTGCTTAGACGTGTGCGTTCGTTCTCCAGCGCATGCTTGGACTCCTCCAGATTGCTAATCTTCTGCAGCGCCTCCTCTATGGCGCGCGCTTGTTCACGCTTGGCGCTCTCCACACGCTTCACATGATCGCGCAGCTCCTTGTTGCTTCCAGAGTACTTGTCGCGCTCAATGTTGCTATCAGCCAGCTGGCGGCGAGTGTCCGTCAGCTCCTTGCGCAGAGCCTCAATGTAACCCTCGCCTGTGCAGTGGATCAAGTCAAAATAAAGGTGAGCTTAAGAAAAATAACTTCTCACGTACCTTCTTTGGTCTTGCGCAACGCATCCTGCAGCTCATTGTTGGTGCCCTCCATTTTGTCCTCCTTGAGACGCAGCTCCATCTTGAGCTCCTCGCTCTGGCGGCACAGAGAATCCCGCTCCTCACGTATGCTAGTCAGCTGCAACTCCTGCCGGCGTATGCATTCCTCCAGTTTCACTCTGTGGCAAAAGAAAAATTCTAGCTTAGAAAACAAGAAAGTAAACAAGGATCTAAACATTTACTTGATTTCCTCCTCCTTGGTGCGCAAGTGCACGAGCTCATCCTTAAGCTGTGTTATGGCAGCGCGTTGCTTCTCATCGCGTGCATGTGCCTCGCGCTTTTGACGATCCAAGGCCTCTTGCTCGCCTTTAAGATCACGCGACACAGCATCGAGGCGTTCAGCCACCGCCTGCTTGTCCCGATGCGCCATAAGCAGCGCCTGTTGTTTCTCATTTTCGGCGCGTATAAGCGTCTCCTCATGCTGCTGCACCAGACTCTCCAGATGTGCCTGCAACGTGGCCAGGCGCTCCTGCAGTTTCTCAATCTCATCATCCTTGGCTGTTTGCAGCGCTTGCAGTGCCTGTTGCATGCGCTTCTCCAGCGCATTACGCAACTGCAACACCTCGTCGCCATGACGCTTGGCTGCATCCTCTGCTAACGTCTGCAGGCTGGCCAGCTTTTGATTAAATTCACATTCAGCTGCACGCGCCGCATTGAGCAGCTGCGTCTTGGTTTCTTGAGCCTTGCGCTGGCACAGCTCGAGATCCTTTTGCAGACGCGCCACATGATTCTTGAGCGACTCCTCACGCACCAGGGTCTCCTGCAGCTCGCGTTCCAGCTGACTGCGTTTCTCCTCGGTGGCCTCCAGCGTGCTGTTGGTATCAAAGAGGACCGATTCCAGCGATTCCTTTTCAGAGCGCAGCGCCGCCAGCAGTTCGTTCATGCGATGTGTGTCCTTCTCATGCAAGTCAATAACTACCTGTTTCTCCTCTACATCCTTGACCATGTCTTCAATGTTGCGATTGAGGCGATTGTTGGTCTCGCTGGTCTGCTCCAGACGCTGACGCGTGCGCATAAGCTCCTCATTGAGCGCTTCCTTCTTGCGACAGGTGGCTGTCAGCTGGTTGTGTATGTCGCACTTTTCACGCGTCACACAGGCCAGATCCTGCAGTATTTTCTCCTTTTCCAGCTGCAGGCATTTCAACTTCTCGCTGCTGTTTAGATTGTCCGTTTCCAGCTCCAGACGTGCCTTGTCCAGCACTGACAGCTCCTTCTTTAGCTCGCATATCTCAGCAGCTTGATCGTTGGCCTGCAAGCGCAGCTTCTTGCGCTCCTCCTGCGTTTCCATGAGACAATTTTGTGTTGACTTCAGCTCATCGCCAGTGCTGCAGTTATTGCTGGAGAGCTTCTCATGCTTCTCTTGCAGATCACACTTCTCCAGCAGCAGTCTGTCTAGATCGTATTCCAAATCGGATTTCTGCTTTTCCAGCAAATTTATTAAGTTGTCCGACTCAATGCGCTGCTGCTCCAACAAATCTCTATTCAAGCTAACACGATTTAGTTCCTCCCTCAATGAAATTGTCTCCTCACGCAGCCGACTGCTGCGATCTTCCTCTGATCTGCATTAGGTATGTAACTATTAATATTTTGTATAAACAGCTGGTATAGTAAGCTAACCTTAGATTCATTTCGGTTATGTTCTTATCCTTCAGTATGCGCTGTATCTCTAGCTCCACGGCCTTCTTGTCCTCATCCATGGCATCGATGCGCTTTTGCAATTTGCCAGCATGCAGCTGCAACTTTTCAAACTCGCCACTCAAGTGTTCAAACTAAAAGTTCAAGTATTTTGAAAAACAAGTTTGACTTCTATTAATAATCAATTGTGGTAAATTAAAATCTGTTGCTAATCAAAAAATATATAATCTTGAGTATTACTCAAACTAATTCAATCTGCCTTGGACTTCTATCAAAATAATATTTATTCTTTTTGCCTTGTTTATATTTTGTCTATTGCTAAATGGTAAACAGTTGCAAAAATAAATTGTTCTATACAGCAAAAAAATAATTGTTTACCTTGCTAAACTAATAATAAATTCATTTTGCCTTTAGCTGCTTATCTGTACCTGGTGTTACCTCTGTCACCCACACACAGCTACAATCTATATACTAGATTAGTCTCTCTATTAATTCTATTAAATGTTTTCTAAATGTTTGCAGGCTAATCGCGTACAAGTGTTGTTGTTAACCTTGCTGCCGAGACTTACCGCATTATTGAGATCAGCACGACCCGCTTCCGACTGATTTTTATGGGCACGCACATCTTCCAGCGTCTTTTGTAAACTCTCACGCTCCTGCAGCATTTCCGAAAGTTTGGAATTGCTGGCATCAAGTTTTTCGGTTAATTCTTGCATTTTAGTGCTGAGCAGCTGCTTGGTGCCCTCGCTGGTATCCAGTTGAGACTTGGTCGCACGCAAGGATTCGCTGCTGTGCTGGAACTTGACCTGCATGTCATGCAAGGCCAGCTGATACTTGTGCAAGGCCGCCTGCACTGCGGAAATGGTGCCCTCGGCAAAGGCCTGAGAGGCGCGCATTGAATTGCGTCGCGGCGATTTACCGCCGCCAGCCGCTGCGGAGGCGGAGTCACGTGATAGATGCATGTGCTGAAGGGCGCTGTTGAGCTCGGCATCGTCGCGATCGGCAGTGTCGGCATCTTGGACCACAGCTTGCGCAATCTCGCGTATGGACTTATTTAGACGCTCGATTTCGTCGTTGTAGCGATTGGCCATTGCCGCCTGAGATTCGGCTTGTGCGCAGCGATCCTCGACCTTTTTCAGCTGGTTTATTAGCTCCAGCAGCCGTTGATCACGCTCCATTATCTCATGCCTGGCGCTCTCATATTGCACTTTAAGCGTGGCCAACTGACCCTGCAGCTCATCAACAATGCGACGCGTTTGCTTCAACTCCTCGTCGGCGGCTCGCTTGGCCTGTTGCAGATTAAAAGCCACCGCTGAGTTGGAGCCATTGATGTCCTTGTTGACGCTATTGATCTCCTGCCCCATTTTGTTCACTTCAGCCTTCATGTTGCTTTGCATATCCTTAAAGGCGCGCTTGACGGCCACCACGTCGCGCCACATTTTGAGCAAACGATTCTGTTCGCTATTATAATAGTCCTTGAATGCCTGCTCCTCCTCCTTGAACTCATCCTCCTTCATCATCAGCTCATCTCGCATGCTGCTCCAGTCATTGGTAAGCTTCTGCAAATCATTGGTCAGCGCCTCATTGGTGCGATTAGACTCCACCAGTTGCTGACGCAGCTCATTGTTTTGCGCCAATATCTGCTCGCAGCGTTGGTGTTCCTCTTCCAGCTTGCGGCATAGCTCGCTGCTGCTATCATGAATATAGTCACGACTGCAGCTTGGTGGCGGCGACTCCAAGGAGGAGCTACAGGGCAAACTACTTTGTCCCAGTGTCAGCGATGTAGAGCACTAGAATAATGCATAATTATTTATTGAATAATTTAGAAACAATGAAAAGTATATTTAAAGCTAACTGACTCGCGATCCAGGCGCGTCAAAAAGGCAGCAACTGTCATCCAGCGTAACTTAATTTTCAAACTTTCTCAATAAATTATCCTTTATCGATAGATAAAAAGGCGCGAATAAAAATTAAACGTACTGATTAAATTAAAAAACCAGAACATGCAATCGCGAGTTTTATAAAATTATATTGAGTACACAGCTTACCATAATCTGACTGTTAGTTGGTCCCGTGGTCAGCTTGGGTGCCGCTGACGTAGGGGGCTTGATGGTGTCATTCATGCGCTCCTCCAAATCGCTGCATCGTTGCCTGTACTGATGAATCTTGGACTGCAGACGACTCACGAGATTGGCCTGATTATGCTGGGCCTGCTTGTAAGTATCCAAACGACGGCGATAACTATGCGATTCATCTGCCAAGCGCTGGCGCAGCTCCTGATTCTGGCGCAGCAGAGCATTGGTAGAACAGTCCGCTGTTGGCGGCGCTGGACTCATCATTCTGGGCGTAAGAGCACCCGTAGGCTGGTTTACGTTATTGTTGGTATTGTGGTTAATATTGCTGTTAAAATGGGGCTGCTCGACACGCCCACGATTGCGTGAGAAGGGCAAACGATTGGGAGTGGAAACAGCAGATTGAGGAGCTGGCAGGTCGACGGCCGTCGGGCAAGGCGTCTGCTTGAAGTTATCGCGATACGCTTGCATCTGTGCAAAGAGTTGGGAGAGAGTGGAAGAAAGTTTCTGATGAATTTGCTTGTGGTTGGCGTGCACAAGGAAAACTTTTACCAAACTTTGCCGCCTACGCCTAATGCTCGATAACTTTGTTCAAATTGATTTATTAACTCCGCACATTGTTGGCATAAGCCACAACGTTGCCGGAGTGGTAACTATTTCCGGATATATAGTTGATCGCTGGTCGTCATGACAGCTTATGCACACGTTTGTAATATTTATTTATGCTTAGGTCTTATAAACAAGCGGGCTCCTCCTGCCAATCGGCAATTCGAATGATATTTCTATGCGAAACATTGCCCACTTGACAATACGAATGCCCAAGGGGTCTGGGTCCTGACACCGTTTGTCACCAAGACAGCAAATTTATCACTCCTTCTGCAGTTGCTAGCTGTCTTGGCTCCCACCCCTGCCACAACATCAAGCATAATAATTTCGTTGTCCTCGTATTTATATTAATAAACAGAATTGTGATTATTATTTTTTTTTTCTCATTCTTATTGGCTGCTCGTTGTTGAAACTTCTTTTGACACGAATCGTCTTCAACTTGCAGCTCCTTACCGAAACTTATTTCCGGCTTTATTCATATAGACAACAACAGCATTTAATAGTTTTACCTCATGCTCGACTAGCAGACTATGATTTGGCATGCAATCTAGACTCAAGTTGCTCGACACTGTTCCTGCCTTCTTGCCATGTGGCTCCACTTTCTATTTTAATTGTCTTATTTTTTATGCTTACAAGCCGATTGAGGTCAACATTAAGACATTATCACGAACATGTCATAGGATAGGGCAAATTTATCATAAAATCTAATCGTTCTCAAATACTTTGTAAATTATATTTTTTTGTTTAATAATTTACTGCAGAAAAAGCAGAGCAGAAGTCTTAGATTTTTTAAAATCTAATAAATGTTAAGACCAGTCTCTTGTTATAACTTTTACTTGATCATTTTTCTCTTATATTTTTGAGATTTATTATAATAAATATAACTTTACCTAAAAGGAAACACAAAGTTCTCAAATAGACTTCAATTTGAAAATGAATGGCAAAGACTTCTTTGAAAACTTCTTTGAAAGTTTTAATTGATTGTGAATCCTTTAAAGCTCAACAAATTAAGCATAAACACTTACGTTTGGTTATATCTCCAACCGATATCGGTGCACACAAACCGTTAATATTTAATGTCAAATAAATTAGTATAAAGCGCGCAATGCGCCAATGTTGTTAACTGATTGAGCTTCAATTGAATACTCATCAAGTAATTGTGCGGCTTATTCGAAGACACCCCGTTTAACTCAAAGCCACACCCACTTCTAAGCACAAGCACTTCAGCACATCACCCGTAACCGTCTTTGTGCTACGGCAATTGACACAATTTTGCAAGAAATGCGGAAAATACGCAACTAATGTGTGACTCCCCAAGTCTTAAGAAAGGACGAACCGCCTTAGCGCACTGTGGAGCACAAACGACTGAGCGCCAAAAGTTCTGCGGTTGTCTATTAAACTTCGACTTTGGGCCTTTGAAGGGAGCTTGGGTAAAATAAACATTGAATTAACAAATTCCTCGTTACCAGGAGCAACCAACATTGATTGCAATTGCGAACTCCTCATTGAAGGCGTTACAGCTCAACACAAATATGGAAAGCCACAATTACTTATGCTCCGAGCAACAAATGCAAATTGTTAGTGAAAGCCAGTTCTGTGGGTGGTGTTCATTGTGGTTTGTGCATCTCGCTTTGTTGGCCACCATGCTCATGGCTCTAACTGCGTATAATAAGTCAATAAGCTAGAGCAATAAATTTCAAGCACTGAACCCTTTCTTTCGTTCTCAACCACCTTAGTCACAGTATTTTATGCTAATGACTGAAACTACCATAAAAAGGGTTGGCATAACTTTTATTTAGATCGCATTCAGATTTATGAATGTTATGTTCTAATTTATATATATGTTTCATTACATATTTTATGCTGAAATTCAAGCCAAATATGTCAGTTTTTCATATAAATTATTATCAAAACTTGAGCTTAATGCTTAGTTGAGGTCAAAGCTAAGCAATCGAAAAACTAGACACGTCTGGGGATTTTGTGATTTTTAAAACTAAAGCGCATTTCAAATAGACTTTTTATATACAAAGTTTTTAACTTACAAATTAAATTATGATTATTTAAGAAGCTTGCGCAATTACAAATCCATTTTGCCGGCACGCGCCCTTATTCTAAATGCATATGCGCACTTAAAAGGGGGCTTAAGGGCTGATTTCGACTATTCGACTTTTTACAGAACTATAATTTTCTGAGTTATATATTTTAAAGATATTTTTTGTTATTAAAAGAGCTCAATTTGTTATGCAAAATTTTACTACAGTCCAAGCCACTGGCATATATATTTTGCATTGCCAGCAGCACAGGGCTTGAACCGGGGTAGGTTATCAGTTATGGAAAGGTGCTGGCTGCTCCACACTCACTATCTGGATTGCATATGAAAAGTACATAGATTATACAACACGTTGCAAGGTGCACGTCCAGTAGAGAACGCCATTAAATATAAATATTTGAAGAAATGTTTCAAAAGAAATTACGCAAATTATCAGCAATGATTTCTAATTTATTTATATACAATATATATTTTTGCGTCAAATCGCCTTAACCTTTAAGCACTTTGCACAGATATTGCAATATATAAATTGCATTGCTTATATAACTGTATTTTGTGTGTTCTTTCGAGAACACAACTATAGATCCTGATAAAGCCAGAGGTGTGCTGCTTCACTTTCTGTTTTAGTACAGCTCAAAGGTATGGCAGTCAGACAGTCGCATTGCGATAATACCGCTTCGAACTGAATAATATGTGTAGGTGTGTGACTATTTTGTTGTTGTCAGAGCATAAGTTTATTTGTTAATAATACTTAGTTGTTGTGCTGCGGCTGCTGCTGTCGCTTGCTTAATGACTGTTGGGTTCATAGTCAGACTCTTATCAGCTGCCGACAGAGTCGCCACTTCCAGCCATGATGCCGCAAGAGTCTGACTGAAATGGGTTTGAGTACCTATTTAAGTACAAGTATAGTATACAATATACATATATAGTAAGTACACACATGTATATAAGGTGCAAAGTACACAGAGCAGACGGCGGCGCAGCGATTACTGCAGGTTTAATTGCAATTACGGAACTAAATATTATGTCAAATGACAACTGAATTAGCCTTACAATTTGTTATTACATTGTGGGCATTATGTGGACACTTGCACTTAATCATTTGGGGCACGTGCTTTGATGTAGAGTTTTCGGTAAAAGCCGCTGGCAACAGCGCTAGACCTTGAGATGAAAATAATATTAAATTCAGTTTGTCTGTTGGGTATGAGCTCGACTTGTGCATACGCTTTATTTATAAATGAATAGCATTGAATACTTAGCAATATGATATCTTATAGAATTAGGGCTTAAATGTTCAACAACATAGAAAATTAAAAAAAGCACAAACATAAATTTTTTTAAGTATTTCAAAATATGTATATACATTGTCAAAAATTGTTCAACCTATTGTTAGACTTACATTTATTAATGTTGATTCATTGGAATGTGTTTTATCCTTTTGAAACTTCTATTGAGTGGAGCATAACTGTATAGACTTTTCTATCTGTCGAACTTTGTAATACTCCCGCCTGGAATACATGTTCAAGAACAGGGTATATCAACAGCCGCAGGCAACGTGCGCAAATTGCAAGCATGTGCAAAAAAAAAAAAATGCTCAATGCATGTTTATACTAGTAGCTATGGCTATATACCTAGTACCGACCATATCTCTGACTGCACACACACACACGAACACACACATACAGTAAGCATATATACAATCAATACATATCAGCGATCGTATGCGCACCTAGCAGCCTAGAAGGTCTTAAGTATAGCTCCTGTTGAATCGGCGCTTTAGTTAGATTTCGAATTTCGCCAGCATTGCACGGGAGAGACAACGAATTGTTCAGATCGAGCGTGTTGAGATTACAGAGAGTGAGAATATAAACGAGTTTTTCATGCGTGTGCGCGTTTCTAGTATATAAAGGAATATGTCGCAGACACTAGATGATCTGTTAATGCGACAGGAGCATGCGCGTAAGCTGCGTCTGGTCACGCGCGCCAAGTTTCGTCGCATTAACTCATTGGATCGCATACCGGAGCACCCGAGCCAAGATGAATCCGAGGAGGAGCAGCCGCATCGTCACTTTGTTACCTTGCGGCGCCAACGCACGGCAGACGGCAGTCTCCTGCGTAGCCATGTGCCCGCAGCAGCGCCGGAAACAGCATCAGCCAACAGCAGCAGGGGCAGCCTGTTGCTCTTTGGACCGCAATTGTTGATGCGTCTGCTGATGACGCTCGTGCGCTATATACTATATATACCGCTGTCTATAGCGGCGCCCAGCTTTTGGCTATCGGCGCTGCTTTGGATCTTTTGGAAGCTGCTGCGTGTGCCCATAGCGCTGTTCAAGTGGCTGCTGGCGGACGACGAGCAGCAGGAGCAGCCGCAGCTGCAGCGCCGCCAGCGCACTGTGCTTCTCAGCTGTGGCAGCAGCATACAGACGCTGCATCTGGCGCGGAACTTCTATGGCTCGGGCGCACGCGTTGTGGTCTTTGAGTTTGAGGGCTTGTTTGGACTGGCGCGTTTCTCCACGAGCGTGGACAAGTTCTATGTCGTGCCGCGTCCCAGCAGCAGCAATGCGGAGCAGTACATAGCGGCGCTTTGTCATATTGTGCGCAAGGAGCGACCAACAGTCTATGTGCCGGTTGCAGCCACAAGTCCGGCTTACTATGATGCTTTGGCCAAGCCGCATCTGGAGCTGTTGGGCTGTGCTAGCTTTGTGCCGAGCGTGCAGGAAACACAGCAGCTTGACGACTGTCTGCAGTTGTTTCAGCGCTGCGAGGCACAACGCATAGCGCTGCCGGCGCATTTGGTTATCACAGCACGAGAGCAACTGCAGCAGTTGTACGAGCGTGAATTTGTCGGTGGCTATAGGCATATACTAATGGCCTGCGGCATGCAGGGCGTGATGGAGCGACACAAGTATATACTACCCAGTCGACGCTCGGAATTGCAAAAGTTTAATCAGCACGAGATTAGCGAACAGCAGCCCTGGCTGCTGGTGCGTGATCAGCCGGGTTATCATCATTATGTCACCTGTACGACGGTCAAAGACTCGCAGGTGGTGGCGAACGTCAGTTGCCGTGTGGAGCAGCGTACAAAGAATTTCATACCAGTGCAGCGAGAGGACGAGGCGCAGATTGAGCTTTGGCTGCGCAGTTTTTTCGCCAAGATGCGCTTTCAGCGCAGCATTAATGGCCATATAAGCTTTCGCTTGGCGAAGTCTCCGAAGCATGGCGGCCAATTTGTGCCGCTGGGCGTCAGACTGGGCGTGGCACTTCCCTATATATGCCACAATCGTTCGCATGCGCAGGTGCTCTGCCGTGCCATCAAATGCATGTGCATACATAGGCGTGGCGTGGATCTCCAGCAGCAGCAGCCACAGCAGGAGTTGAGCTGGAGCTGGAGCTGGTCAACGCTGGAGCGCAGTACGTCGACAGCGCCGCTGGATAAACGAGAGGCATTGTTTGCCTATTGGGATCCGCTGCCCTATTGCGCCTACTATCACTTTCAGCTGCCGCTGGAGTCCGTTAAGCTATTTTTGCAGCGACGAAATCGCGGCGAGACCAAAAGTTTATCGCCGCGCATCGCAGCGCCGGTTCATTGAACGACGCACTGCAGCAAGAGCCGGCTGGAGACAGTGCCAGCCAGCGACAGCGAGAGAGATTACACAGACTGAACAATTAATTATATACATATAATAACACATAAAAAACAACCACACACACACACACACACAAGCATATATGCTTTTAATTTTTGTTGTCGTTTTCTTTTTTTTTCTGTTTTGTTTACTTGAAAGCATCAATGGGGTTCAACATCTATCTAAGCAGATTAGGCACGTAAACATAAAACACATGCACACGAACACACACACTCACACACATGTAGGCCTAAGCTTGGCATATTAAATTTACGTTGTAAACAATTCATAGGCATTAAAAACTTTGAATTTACCCATTGTTTTATTATTTATTTTCAATTGATTTCACACATTTTCCACGTTCATTGTACAAAACACAACTGACCAGGCGCTGTTGTCCTTACTAGCCTTGTTGGTGGTGGTTTAAGCCGTCTCCTTTTTTTTTTGTTTATATACACGTTGCTTGGCAACGGCTTTGGGTCAGCTTTATTGTGGTTAGCTTAGTCACTAACATTATGCTAATCAGTGATATTCTAAACTACCACAATTACTGGAGCAGAACACTACTAAACAGGACAATCTAAGAGAAGAACTCCTGAAAGAAGCAAACTATGCCAATAAATTAATTTATTAAATAAATAAATAAAAGTTTATTTGTATTTACTTTATAGTAGAATGCCGTCAAATACCTTTTCACTATTTCAATAGTTTTTTGATATATATATTTTTTTAAGAAATCCAGATTTCACCTTCCCGCAATTTATAAATTTTTTTAAAACCAAATTTGAAAATTCTTATCGAAAATAAGAATATCGATACTTAACGGTGCCCTAATTTGAATTCAGTGTCACAGTTTTAATCAGCTGTTCTCCAGTTTGACAGTAACTGCTCTGCAGTTTTATGGTCACCGCTCTCGAATTGGATTTTGGTGAATAAGGTGGAGTGCTTGTGTAGTGCTGCATAGCGACAAGCGGTTCGTCGGTAAAAAGAATGAAAAAAGTATATTGTTGGCTTTGATATAGCTTATATATATATTAATCTTGTGACGCGACATGAGCAACGGTCCAAATGATGTTTCAAGCGATGGCCGTGGTCGTGGAGCTGGACAGGCTGGCAGCGGCATAGCCAGCGCCGTTTCCATAAACATTGAGAGTGATGCCGACGACAATGAGTCAACTACAGCTGAGAACGATTGTTTGCTGCCTACGCCGATGGTGCCCTTGTCGACGCTAACCTACGCACAACAAATGGCCGGAACGACGGCCATCAATATGGAGCTTGCTCATACAAATCCGGGACGCAGCAGCAGCTTGAGTGGAACTGGTCCTCGACATAGCAGCAGCAACATGTTATCCTCATTTCTTGCCAGACAGCGCTCCTTTACGCCCACCACGGGCACCAACAACAACACACCCGTGCGCGCCAGTACACAAATGAATCGTCGACTACAACAATCACGCAGCGTTAGTGCCAACAACAGCAATGTGGAGGAGACGCCCGCTGCCCAGCCAGATGCAGTGCGACGTCTTGACTTTTGGCGTGTTAATTTAAACGAGATGTTTTCGCTGTCCACAGCGCCTTCACCAGAGGCGCTGCGTACCTTTATTGCCCATTCCAATTTTCGCTATCAGCCTGCTGCTCGGAGTGCTGCTGCAGCGGCCGTGGCATCACCAGCCTTAGCTGAAGATCAAAACCAAATGGCGCCTACAGAACCTGAGGCTAGCACCAGCACCGCCGGCTCCATACGCACAAACAACAGTGGCGCCATGGCCAGAAGCATTTCATTGCGAGAGGGCGACATGCAGCAGCCGCGAAACAGCTTGGCTGGCAGACACACTGCCAGTGTCATAGGCCTAACAACACCAAGCTCGCCTGGAATACTTGCTACCGTCAGTCCAACTCTAAACGAAACAGCCGATGGTGGTGGTGGTGCTGGTAATGAAACACCGCCGGATCCAGCAGACAATGCCAATGGGAATGGTGCTCACGAAAACAATGTAGATGATGATCATATTGTCACCGACATTGTGGTGCAAGTGCTAAGCCACTTTGTGCGCTATTTGCCCATTATATGCATACTGCTCATCAAATTTGTGCATGATCATTTGCAAGGCATAATCGATCTGCTGCTGCTGCAGACCATTATGTACAATATGAATCGTTCGCTGCGTCTTCAAGTAGCGCGCTTGGCGCAAAAGGACTATACTGTGCTGGTGCGTGACGGTTGCATCTTAATAGTAGTGGTTACACTGCGATTATTTTTGGCCAGCACGCCACCAGATCCCCTGGGATTGCTAGTGCCGCCACCAAAGAAATACATAATCGTCAATGTGTCCAGCCACAGTAACCTTGAGGAGACTCTCTTCCACACGAGCGGAGACACAATGCTGAGGGATGTATCTACTGAAACCGCTGTGCCCAAAGTAATTCCACTGGGCGTGCTACTTTATTACGTGGCTGTTAGCGATTTGCTGCTGAAGCTGCTTACCATACTAGTTAAAATATTCATAACACTGCTGCCCATTCATGTGATACGACTGAAAGTCAGAGTGAGTAGCGTGTAGCGGAATAATCTTGTTTATATTTAATAATATACATATATATTATATTTCAGGCACGACTCTATGTGCTGGTGGAATACACATCGCACTTCTACCGTGCACTATGCCCGATCTCACAATGGTTTATTTTTCTCTATGAATCGTACTCTGGCTTAGAAATCATTTCGGGCGGATTGTTTGCTTCCCTTTACATAGGCGCCAAAATCTTTGAGCTTCTAGAGCGCGGTAAAATGCTTAAAAAAGCAATTACTACCTTCAGGCGTAATATTGTAAGCATACAATATGCTATACCAGCAATGAAGTCTAAAACTAAACAATTCTGTTTGTTCACAGGACTCGGAGCGTCCACCGACAAAGGAGGAGCTTGATGCTGCTGGCTCTGTTTGCCCCATCTGCCATGATTCCTACAATTCACCCATCATTCTCGAGTGCGGTCATATATTCTGTGATGAGTGCGTACAAACTTGGTTCAAGCGTGAACAAACCTGTCCCATGTGCCGCGCCAAGGTCAGCGATGATCCAGCTTGGCAAGACGGTGGCACCACTTTCTTTCACCAGCTTTACTAGGCTCAAGTGTGCCAGCATTTTTTTATAGTTATATGCTTATATATATATGTATATCTTCTCTGTCTTTATATCTATGCCTCAAAGTGTAAATAGTTTATGTTGGCATTCCTTGCAATGCTGCACATTTGTTTATTTAGAGCTTAACAGTTATTAATTAATAATTACAATATTATATTGTACTGCATCTAGTCTTTACTTGCGACGCTTTTTGGCAGCAGCCAATGATTGCGACTCATAATACTCGCCATCACCGCGTGTTGCCTTTTTGTTTATATCGCTGTGACGTTCTTTACTCACAATTTCTTCGAGCACCTCGCTGTCCCCCTTGATGAGCCGTGTGCGTCCTGTGACCGGATCCACTTCTCGGCGAATTTGGCTCTGCCGGCGCTGGTACTCCTCCGGTGTTTCTGGAGCATGAGACTTGCTGTTCATCAACGCTTAAATATGTACACAAGAGTAACACATGAGTAACTGAACCTACCAATCAATGACTACTATTACCGACCTATAGGAATTGCAAAGTCCTCCCCACCGCTACTCTCCTTTTCCTCTTGCTTTTCCGGCAAAGGTTCATTCTTTGGTGACGCTGAGGCCTCTTTAGTCTTATTATGCTTTTTTGATTTCTTCTCTCTACGCTTGGTCTTGTCCTTGTGCTCCTTGCGCTTAGTCTTATGCTTCTTCTTCGATTTCTTCTCAGATTTACCCATTTTCTTTAGCTAAGTCTTGCAGGAATCAAAGAAAAAACATCAACAGTGAAAATTCGAATCGATATACTAAACAGCTGATCAGCGGTAGACAGTTGCAACAACAAATATACGTTAACATTACTTACATTAATTCTCACACTACAATGGTGAATTAAACAGTTAGTAAATTTCTAGGCCAAGCAAAGGACACAACTTTTCTTTTAGTAATTAATAAAAAAAATTGACAACACAATTATCGTAAAAGAAATGTGGCGGCAAGTCGATGATATTTACATTTTGTAAAGTAGACAGTGCTGCGAAACGACATAGATTGTGCCACATATATTTTACAACAGTACGCACACGCCGATAAAAGCAATTAAAGTCGAAAAGAGCCAAACAGAACGCCTGAATTGTTTACCACCTGATTGCAAACGTCACACGGCTAATAATACAACTGCAGACGCTCCTACGGCGGTCAGTAGCCAAACAACCAAACCGTGCTCTGGAAGCACACCACACACACACACAAATACATACACGCAACACCTACGGCAGCGAGCAACCAGATAACAATAACAACATCCAAGCAGAGCAATACTAGCTTGTGTATTAAATATAGCCACAGTCACACATCAGGATCACTATGAGTATGGAAAAGGTCGCAACCAAACAATACGAAACGTAAGTATATGGTGTGTCTATGTCAACTAGGACAAGACTGTCGCTATCGTTTGTTAGGTTATGTTCTAATGCCCAATGATCAAAATTCACTAACAATTTTCTCTCAGAGTCATATCTAGTAAACGCACACTAAGCCAAAATGCCACAGACTACCGTTATGCCGCCTACTTTATTATAACGATTGAGAACAAATTTATATTTGAGATTTCAAACTGGGCGATTAATCGTCCTCGTCATCAGTCTGACGGAAGAGCACATCTGCAGTTAGGGCTTCATTTCTGTCGCAAGTCAGATACATCTGTACAACAGTTTCCCGGTCAAATCCAAGTGCCATTAAACGCTCCACAGCCAATTCATCCTCACTGCTTAGCGGCTCGGTTGGCTGCGATGCTTGTGAGTTATTAATAATGGCCAGAAATTCCTCTTGATTGTTGCGCACTGCCTCAAATGTGGCTGGATCAGCTTCGCTTAAATAAGTCAAAACCATCTCCAGCGTCTCGGGATTCTGACGTATCAATTGGCGTACTTGTGCAAAGTTTGGGTCATTAGTTAAATTGCTTAGCCTAGCGGCGGCATCGTTAGTCTCATTATCATTTGCTGCAATAGGACCAGCGGCTGTTGCCGCTGCCGGTGCAGCCTGAGGAGCTGTCTCTGGAATGCCTTGAATGAGATATTCTATGGCACGCTCTGGATGATTAAAGCTGGCGCGTAAGGCAGCGCGCACTTCCTGCTCTGCATAACCCATAGCCATAAGATTGCGCACGTGCTGCTCGTTTGGGTTTAACGATGGACGCAGCGGGTCTGCTTCAGGCTGTGATTTTGATTGTACTTGAGCTTGCTCTGGCACAGTTGTCGGCTTTGACTGTTGCTGTTCAGTCTTCGCGTTATCAGTTGAAACAACACTTTTCTTGGTCATTAGAACTATGAATCTATCCGCCGATATATTATATTCAGAAATGGGCACATCGTCTTGCATGATGCGTCCGCCATAAATGAGCTGTAGACTTTCCAACGGCATGGATACCTCTGGCAGCTGCACCAAGCGCTGCTTTAGATGCAACACATTCTGCTTATCGTCGTTCAGCTCAACGCTGAGCGTCTTTTGATCCAGCGTGCGTATTGCTAGCTTCATGGCAAATTCAAAATTTAGAGTGACTTACTCGTATAATTATTTGTTTTAAATATTTTTCGAGTCTCAGCTGAGGTAGAAACTAGGAAAATAAGTTTTCCTATGATGAAAAGACTGTTGACGAAATACTAATCAAAAGTGTTATGCCATCGTCATTTCGTTACAGGAAAATCTGGCCAGACATTGTCGACAGTGACGACAGCGATGTGGAAAATGAAATAGATGTGGACAAACTGCCGCCACTTGAAGTGGGGCCGACCGAGAATCGCCTGCAGCACACATACTGTTTATGGTTCTCGCGAAAGGGCACACAGCGAGCCGCCACGGATTATAGCAAATCGCTGCACGTGGTCGGGCGCTGTGCCAGCGTGCAGCAGTGGTGGTCACTATATTCGCATCTAATAAGGCCAACGGCGCTGAAACCCTACCGAGAGCTGAGTCTCTTCAAACAGGGCATCAAGCCAATGTGGGAAGATCCGGCGAATAGTAAAGGTGGCCAGTGGGTTATACGCTTGCGTAAAAACAAAATTGAACGTGCCTGGGAGAATGTTTGTATGGCCATGCTGGGCGAGCAGTTCCTGGTCGGTGACGAAATATGCGGTATAGTGTTACAAACAAAGTATCCGGTGAGTGCCCCACTTACTCTATTATTTCCCGATATCCACCTGGAAGCCCATGCAATGTCAATTTAAATACGTATTTATCTGCCGCGCTGGTCAGTGCTGTGAAACGTCTCAATCACTGTTTCTATCGTCTATCGAAAAGCAATTGAAATATTTATTTTATTATTTTCAATCAAATATCTATGTATATATAGCGTGCCGAATGCACGTGCTCTAATTTTTTTGCAGCTTTTAATCGCATTAATTGCAAGTGCCGGCATCCATTCATAAATGCCTGCGCACGCCGTTCAGATACGAATGAGCGTGGAATGCAGGCGCAGCAAAAATTATGTTCCACAAACAAACCAAAGGCTAGGTGGTTGTTGTTGTTGTTCTACGTACTCGCATGTATGAGTATGTACATATGTTATTGAGCGCTGACGTAACGCAAGTGTTTTTCGGTATTATTTAGTGCATTTTTGAATCTTGGTATTTTTTTAGGCGTCACAACAAAAGTGAAAACAGCCAAAGCAGTCACAAAACAAACTAAAGAAGTAAATAATCCAAGAGATTTTTACAAAATTCTAGTGCAAAATAAATAAAAAGTAAACGTAAATGCAATAAATAAAAACGTGCTGCGTTCTAGCATGCATTTGTTCGCTCAGTCGGTGAGAAAGTGAGAGCCGAGCTAGAGCAACAGACGCCAAGTACTTCTACCAAACGAAGTTGTAAAAGGAAAGACGACCAGCCATATAGAGCGGCTAAGCAAGGTTGTGCTCCAAATTGTTGTAAAGAGCTCCGGCGCAAACGCACTCAATACGGATTCCACACTCAAACAAATCGGGTCTTGCCTTAGCCGGAAAGCTATGCGTGATTCAGATTGACGAGAGCTAGCAACGCGTATGGTGTGCTTTTTTAGCGTCGTGCGCGTAAAACAATAGGCAAAAACGACTCACACGCAAACATAACTACAAATACAAAAGCAAAAAGAAAAAAACAAAAAAGCACTAAAGTCAGCGCAGTGAGAGAGAGATATAGAGTGAGAGCATAAAGTGTATAGAGGTTGTTCGCCACCCACAGCACACGCACACAACGAACGGGCGAGTAAAGCAAAGCGAGTGTGTGTGCCGCCGACTAATACAGACACACTCGCACGTGAAAACAGTGAAAAGCAAAATAACAAAACGGAACGCAAAGAGAATAACGCCCACCGTACAGCGCTGCTCCCCTGTAACACCCGCTAGCGTCCAACGCCTGACGTTACTGTTACCACAAACAACCATCACGTCACGACGCCCCCTTTACGCCGCAAACGCCACGCCCCCGCCCTTCAAAAGCGTAGCGTGTTCGTAGAAACTAAAGAAGAAGAACAAGAACAGTCGCCATTGGAGCCTTGCGCAGAAATCGATTTTTTTTATCATTGCCCATTATAGTACGTGTTTTCGCGTACGACGAAGAGTATCCCAACCTCAACCGAAAATCGTTTCAAACACGCGTTTTGTGAGTGCGTGTGAGTGTGTGCATGAGTGCAAGAGAGGGCAGCGAATAAGATAAAGCCAAAGCATTGCAATTGCTGTAAATACTACGTGTTAATTACTGCAATTTAATATAATTGCAAAAACGAATCTATCGATCGCAAATAATCAAATTCTCAAGTGTTGAACATCAAAATAACAGCAGCAGCTAAAATATATAAATATATTTAGCTTATTAACGTGATTTCTTGTTGCTGATTTGTGAGTCATAATAGCATTAAGCAGTTTTGGTGTTGCTGCTACTTGACTTGAGGCGCTGCTGCTGCTTCTGCTGGCATTCACGTTTGCGTTGGCGCTGCTCTTACTCTCTTTGCTGCTTTGCGTTGTACTCTTGAGCGCAAAAGACCCCCCCAAACGACGTTAACGAAAAATGCGAAAAAGCGACGGCCAAAGAAATCAAATACATACATACAAAAATATATAATATATTACGTGTATATACTACGTACGGTGCCGTCTCGCATCTATGTATATTATTAAAAGCAAACAGAAAATAAAGTGAGGTGCGTGTATATGGCCAAACAAAATAACAGTGAATTGAGCAGCAACTACTAGACGGCAACTCTAGAAACAAACAACAACAATAACAACACACACACATAAACAACAAGCACATGCACATGACTACTTACATGTTTAAACGTATGTAAGTACGTAGTACATATTTATTTAGGGCACGCTGTGCTGCATGCGAAAAACCATTTAGCGGTCACAAAAGTCTACGAAAAATCAATAGTCGCTTTGTAAGGCAGCAGCCAAAAAACGCTCACGAAAAGTAACTAAATAAATAAGAAGTGAGCAAAAAACAAAAGTGAAGTGAAGTAAATGTGTGTGTGTGTGCAAACAAGTTGAGCAACAAATACGCTGCGGCTTGCTGTTGTTGCGAAAAAGACCCAACAAACGTTGACAATTAACGGCTAACGAAAAAGCAATAACAATAACAAAAGCTTACGTAAAAACTTACGCCGCATACACGACGGGTAAACTGCAATCTAAAAGCTCACCGAGAGTTTATCTACAAAAGCAACAACTACTACAACAACAACTGCTTCTTCTTCTTCCTGCTTGAAACGTGCCCTTGGCAGCAGCAACAGCAACAACATGACAAAAGACAGATTAGCCGCCTTGCATGCCGCCCAGTCGGATGACGAGGAGTCCGAAGATGTGGCCGTCAATGTGGATGGCCATGATTCCTACATGGATGATTTCTTTGCACAGGTGGAGGAGATACGCGGCATGATTGATAAAGTGCAAGATAATGTCGAGGAGGTAAAAAAGAAGCACTCGGCCATTCTATCGGCACCACAATCCGATGAGAAGACCAAGCAGGAGCTCGAGGATCTGATGGCCGACATTAAGAAGAACGCCAATCGTGTGCGAGGCAAACTCAAGGGCATCGAACAGAACATCGAACAGGAGGAGCAGCAGAACAAATCCTCAGCCGATTTGCGTATACGCAAGACGCAGCACTCGACGCTGTCGCGTAAGTTCGTGGAGGTCATGACCGAATATAATCGCACCCAGACCGATTATCGAGAGCGCTGCAAGGGCAGAATACAGCGTCAGCTGGAGATAACGGGACGCGCGACCACCAATGAGGAGTTGGAGGACATGTTGGAGCAGGGCAATCCCGCCGTCTTCACGCAGGGCATCATTATGGAAACACAGCAGGCCAAACAGACGCTGGCCGACATTGAGGCCAGACATGCGGACATTATGAAATTAGAGACATCAATTAAGGAGCTACACGACATGTTCATGGACATGGCAATGCTGGTGGAGTCGCAGGGCGAAATGATTGATCGCATTGAGTATCATGTGGAGCACGCTATGGACTATGTTCAGACAGCAACTCAGGATACCAAGAAGGCGCTCAAATATCAAAGCAAAGCGCGACGAAAGAAGATCATGATACTGATATGCTTAACTGTTTTGGGTATCATAGCGGCTGTATATGTTAGCGGATTCTTTATGTAAATTGTTGCAATTACTTAAACTATTTAATACACACACAAACACCACCCACACCCACACACACAAACATACGAACACTCGCATACACTCACTATACATACAAACGAAACAAAGTTAAACTCAATCTCTCGATATCTGTTTAGGATGTTGTGTGCAACCCACCCAGAAATATTTAAAAAAGAAAAGATTATAGTAACAAGAAAATATTTAAAAAAAAAAAGCATTATACAGTTAAGCAGTCCTTGCCACATACACAAACACACTTGAATACTTTAGGCTCTATTATTAATACATATATACATAAATATATAGAGAGATATAACACATTATATAGCTAATTTATATACGATTAGTTTAGAAAGCATTGAGGGTCTACTTATTGTTAGTGGCAAAAGGTGCGCATATTTGTTGTTGTTATATTCGCTAAATATGCGCATAATTATGCTCAACTCACACACACACATACTAACACTAATACACACGCAAAGACACTGCAACTAGTTAATCAAGGCTTTATTCTCATGAACTCTAATTGTTCAGCTACAAAAATAAAATAATACAAATATTTAAAAAGAACAACAAAATACCAAGCAAAAGATTATGAAAAAACAAGCAATTATATATACTATATAGTCTACAATATGAATTACATAATATGTAAACAAAATACAACAAGTAATTGCAAAAGATTTATAACAAACTTATATTGATTAATGCTATAATGCGAAGCTAACTCAAAATGTTAACAAAACGAGCAACAACATACAATATTATTTTAATTTAGACTCTGTACAAAACAAATAACAAGTACAATAGTCTTATAGCGTGCTTATGTGTATAACAAGCACTCTAAACATATGTATTGAGTCTTACACTGTCGGCTGTACACGACTGTGCTTTTTGAGTTTCAATTCCTTTTTAGCAAATACGCATTTAATTTTTCGTTTCGGTTTAGAATCTCAATGCTTATCTTATATAGACTCTCATGGCACATACACACAAAGAAACAAACAAAAACCCACACACCACAAACTTTAATCTCATTAAAAATATAACACTCTCGTTAACTTCCTGCATATTTATTAAATGATTATTACAATATGCATACAAATTATATATAGTATATATAATAATTATAATGACTATTTACCAAAATGCAATTTAATCCAATACGTGTTCATATAAATTGAGAAACATTTAAATACATATAATGCTGCATTTTGAAGCTTGTGGTTTAAGAAACTTGCACTTAAAAAAATGTTACAACACTACTATAAATTCACAGCTGGATTGTTCAGTTTGTTGCGCAATTAAAAATAATTGTAGCTGCGTTTACTATTTCTTTTTTTTCTCGCTCAAACGAGTTGCTGATAATTAGTTTTATGAATAAAAAAACGTCAGAGTTTTATATATGCTTGTACTTTTTCGTTAGACTCATGCACTACACATACATTCAAACACACACACACACACACTCAATAAACATTTGCTTGCAAATTTTATTAACCTAATGTTCTTTTTCTCTTTATTTATTTTATATTTTTCAACTTTTTGGTTTCACTCTCCACCTCATATGACTAACCAAAACAACGCCCACAACAAAAACCACAATTTTGGATTATTAATTATTATTGCATGACAAAACACAAAATAAAATATAATTTTTGTATCATAAACATTTATGCCAAAAGTGTAAAAGCCACCAAAAAGTAGCATGCATACGTATTTGTAGTTGCTTAAGCTATGATAAACTAACAAAAACAAAAAAACAACAACAATTAGTAAATGCATAAGAAAACGCACAAATGAATATGTTTGCCAAACACTACAAAAATATATAATAATTTTGATATAGCAAGTGTTCAGTTATGTAGGAAACTTTTTGCAAATTGTTATCATTAGTTAGCACAACAACAAAAACAAAAAGCCAAAATCAACTAAAAAAAATTAAAGCAAACAAACGAAACAAGGCAACTATTAATAAACAATGTGGAACAAACAAAACTGATTTCTACTTTTCACTGCAACTGCAAGCTCTGCACGTTTTCTTTCAATTGCAACAATAATAACAATATCAACAACAACAACAACAACCTGTACAACAACAGCAACGACAACAACAACAACAGCCACCACCAGCACCAACCTCTTTTTTGAAACATTTATTAACTACTTCGAAACTTCGTATTATGGCAGTCAATCAAAACTGCATTAATTATTGCCCGCATTCAATGTGTTTTTGTCATGCCCAATTGCGACGACGATATAAACCAACAAATATTACAACCAATAATATATATAAACCAACTAAAAATATTGCATAAACAACGCGCCTAAAGTTAAAAACCAAACGATTTTCAACGCGACTCCGCCCGCCGTCCAGCCTCGTCGCAAAAACGAAAAAAAAACAATACTTAATTAAATTTATGAAAAGTGGTTTTATTCGCCTGCACATGGGAGCTGCATTGAAGCCGCCTCCAACACTCTAACCGACCGTTATCTGATTTATTCCCACTATTACTGAGGTGAGTACACATGACTATTATTATTTTGTCGTATTTCTATTTCTGTGCCTCATCTTTGCCTCTGCCTCAATTTGCTCAACGAGTTCCACTTGAGAGATGTATTATAAATTGACTGTAACCTTAACCTCGGCATATTTATGCGTTGCGAGGGGGGAATCTCCCAGTGTGTTTGCTAAGCTGTCTCACATTTTCAATTATATTAATGAGAAGCTTACGCTTCAAAATTCCAGGAATTGAAAATGTTTACAAAGTCAATTCGCATGCGGGTACTCTTTAAAAAAAAAACAAACATAATTTATAATGAATGAGTGAACTGTAGATAAAATTGTGGTTAGGCTTGCTCCTTGGGGAATTAGTACGTATAACTCAGTTCAATGTGATAGATGCCGCGTATACTTAATATTCGATTGTACTGATTTATGAATGAATGATATTTATCTTAATCTCATGAACCATTGAAACTCCCCTCGCAGTATTAGATTCGTTGCAGATGTTTTTAATGAATGCCCGCACTTTGTGTGTGCCACAAACTCAACTTGCACAATTATATTATTATATTAAAAGAATCTTAATTAATGCGCATTATCAGCTATAAATTATTTTGCAATGAGACTAAATTGAAAGTCAATTGCATTTGCGAGTGATTAGTTTATAATTTTAATTGTGCTCGTGAGAGTTTAAATTGAGCAATTTTCAATGGAAAAATATAATTATTATCTTGCTTTCTACACAAACTCATTAGCATTGCTGTGCTTTATTTATTTAAGCTTATTTAATGTCAAGTCAACTGTTTGCTTTGAGCTCTGATCTCATCTGAGACGACTCATGATCTCCCCAGAGTTTGACTCAAGTTGAAGGTGTTGTTCATTTGTTATTTATAGAAATTCATCTTTGCTGCTTGCGTGTGTGCAACTCCAAAACGTTTTTCTATCAATTTTGCGTGCTTTTTATAAACATATAGTATATAAAGCTATATGTCTATGCTTGTATCATGTATCATTCATTCGCCCTCAACTTCCTGTCAGCAACGACAGCAAGTGAACAAACTGACCCTAATGTGACTTTAACATGCATCGGCCCACATTTTACGAGCATTACGCCTACAAACAGTTGAGTCATCATCATCATCAACATGACCCTCACTAAGTACACTAAACAACTAGACAGCAACAACAAAAAATAAACTGACAACACACAGCAAGCGATAAATGAAAGAAAAACTATTTGCATTCAGTGTTAATTGGTTATTAAATGAATAATAAAAAAAACCTCACACTTGCAATGAATCATGGCCATAAAGGCAACAACAATTTCGTTTGATAAGCATTTTTGTTTATATACAGCCGTCAAAAAGGCAACAATATTTATATATAGCTTCAAATGTTATATTTGATAAAATGAGTAAATTAAGTGTACACGCGCTCTCTAGCACTCGCTCGGCATTTGTTGCTATCTTTTGATTGTTGTTATCGTGCAGTTTGCTTTATTTTTCGTACACTCGTGTCCATCAGTTCGAGTCTTGAACATTTTCAGCATACTTCAGTTTAATTTTCAGCTGCATTGCAGATCCCTCAAACCATTTGCTGGCACACTTCCAGTCTTGAATTCAATTTATACCTAGCAAAGTTATTTGAATTTTTATTTTTACGCTGCCGTGCTGGCCAGCTGTGTGTTCGCTCAATAGATTCCACAGTCTGTCCAAGACCATGGCCAAATGTATTTTTGCCATTTCACTAAAGGCTAACAACTCTTGCTTGCCTGCTTGCTTGCTTTGTTTTCTTTGTCGACTGACTGTTGGGCTGATGAGTCATGATGTGAATGAAATGAAATGTTTTGTTGCCTTTGATTGGCTTACAATTATTACACTTTTAGTTAGTCACTCGTTCGTTCGCTCAAGTTTTTGCTTACTTAAACATGCACAGAGCAAACTTTTGACGCGACTGTTGCATTCGTTCTGCTTCAGCAGCAGAGAAAAGTTAAATTGCTGCCTGACGAAGCAAACTTTAATGTTTGAAACTATATTATTTTTAGAGTATAAAACCATTTTAGTCTTCTCGCTTTTGCTAATCAATTGAGCAAAGTTGCTTTGGCATTTATTCTTGTCTTTTTTCCATTTTTGGCTGGCGTTTGCTTTTCCAACCTGCACACTATCGATTTTTACGCTTTTCGGTTGAGCGTCGAGCAAACAATTTTGTTAATTGAAAACAAATTTTGCAAGTGCCAAGGCCTAGAATACACTCCACTCCACACTCATGTCCCCAAGGTCCAATTCATGTTAACAAACAGTCGCACGCATGCAACTGTATAGAAGTTTGCTGAACTATTTAATTGCCCTCATAGGCACATAGCAAAGCGTGGCGTAGAGTACAAATTTAAGTTCTAACTCAATGAAGGCTCTACCCCTATATAGTATTCGTCGGATGTTAAGTAATTCATACAAAGTCCTGCTCAAGATTCTTTTGCTTGAACTTGTAGTTTTTTCTGCTGCTGCTGCTGCTGCTGTTTATTTTTACTTTTGCGGTTTGTTGCATTAAATATACACGAAAAGAAACCTCAAAGCTGGGCCCTGCTGCCAAAATGATTCCGTTGAGGTTCAACGAGGCGAGCCACAGGCCTTTTACAGCTTTTATTTTCGTCACACTTTCTCAAGCGCCAAACTCTTATATATATTTAAAAGTAGCAAGCTCAAGAGCTTATGCGCAGCTTGAAAATAAAATGTATTAGCTCTGCTGTGATTAGCAGTTTTTGGTTTTTTTTTGGTAGTTTGTTGACAATTAAGGCGAGTATACGCCCAACTGCGCAAATTGCAGGCAAATTTGCCAACTAACGTTGGAGCGCAACAGCGCGCAATCAAAAAAAAAAGCTTTAATTACAACTGCCAGGCAACTTTTGCTGCCCAGCGAGTCCTTGCCAAGCGCTACAAGCAAAACTTGTGCCAAACACGAAAGCAATTAAGTCAGTCAGCGTAGCCTAGAAATCCATTTTCAGCAAAACTGCAGCTTTAAACTGCAGCCGAGGCAGCAACAAAAGATTTAATTTCCACTACCTGACAAACAATCAAACAATGTTTTTCGCTTTGCTTTTGTGGTCCGTCGGTCGGTCAGTCAGGCGCTTGTAATGTGTTTATCAGCTCTCTTTTGTTTATTGCTTTTTAAAAGCTTTGCATTTTGCGTGCCTTTCGATAGTTTTTGCTAGCAAAATTGCAAAATGAGTTTGAGCCAAGAGCGTCCTTCGCTTTTATTAATACAAAACAGCCACAGGGGTCTGCAGTGTCTGTTGTTGACTATAAATGAGCTTCTGCTGCTGCTGCACTTTTAATATAAATCATACAGATGATCAACACGCTATGGATAAAAATGCAAATTGCTGCATTCCCATGTCGAATTAACTGTTAGCATAATAAAATTCATAATTGCCATGAATTTGGCAGCAGTTGTGCTGCTTTTATATACATATATAAATCGATATTATAATTGTTTGCGAAGTGAGAACAATTGCTACACTCAGCGCTGTAGCTATATTTAATCCTTTCACGAGCTTATCAATTATTAACGCTAGCTCAAGTTGTTGCGCAAGCTGATTACAAAGTTCTTTATTTGCAGAAACACAAGCTTATGCTTATGCTTATGCTCATGCTTATGTGTGTGGGAGTGGCAGCAGCAGCAGCAGCAGCTTGTATAATAAATAAAAAGTTTTCTTTATTTTATTATAATCATATATTTTTGAATGGAAGCCAATTTGTATGATGTGTTTCCTGAAGCGCGTAGCGTTGTAGTAGTGCCTGTCTGACTGTCTGTCGACTTCCTTCCTGTTGTTGTTACGCTTTGTGGTTTGGTTGGCCATTTTATGCGTTAAATAAATTGAAGAAGACAACAGCGCAAAGCAGCAGAAATGCTCATTCAGATTTTTTTATTGTTGCCGCAAGTTTATTTTACAACTCTCTCAGCTGGAAATCTGAAATCAATGTTGAAAAACACACACACGCTGTCTTATTTTAAAATTCAACATGAAAAAACTTACACGAACACACACAAGCAAACAAACTGTGTGTGTGTTTGTGTGTGTTGTAGTTGTCAAGTCGCAACTAAAGGACGACACGCAAAGACACACAGACAGATGGACCGACACCCTGTTTGGAGCCACATGCGCCAGCTTAACTCAGCATGGTTCCATGACCCTTCAGTCCTCGGTACACTCTGCAAACAAGATACGAAGTAGAGCAGAGAACTCCAAAATCAGCAGCGGCAGCGGCAGCAAATGAAATGCTCAACACTCACACCTACACACACACACACACACACAGGCGCGCCTCTCTGCCTGGCTTTTGACTGTGGGGAATTTTTTGAGTTGGCGCTCAGTCGCGCTCGCATTGCCTGCGCAGTTGCCTCTCAGTTGCGCTCTCTCGCATTCGCTTGCTCACTCTAGCAAACGCTGTAAGCTCTTTTCGCTGTTTTTCTTTATTTTGGAATTGTCATTGCTGCACAGTGTGCACAAAGCTGCAAAAAGCGTAAAACAAACTTGAAATTTAATGTCATTCAATCTAAGCGCAGCTTAAAGCAAAAACAAAATTGCAATGCAAAATTGCTTTCACTGTTTGTGCGCTGCGTTGTGACCCACTGTGTCGTTGTTATTTGTAATTGTTTCCGTTGTTTTCAGCATTTGGCTTGTTTGTTTCTACCAAAAAAAAAATTGTTTTGTATGCCACTGTGTTAATTTTCACACACACAGTATACACAACACACTTGAAAGGGCAACCAGCAGCAGCACAGCAAAATAATAATACTAAAAAAAACAGCAACAGCAGCAAAAAAACAACAGCAGAAATTTTTGTATACCACATGCATAAATATTATTATTGGCTGTAGTTCTTTGCCTGCGAGCGTGTGTATTTATATTTTGGTAAGGCACACACACACATACAACGAGGCCTATTTCCAGGCCTTTAATTGTTGCTGCGCCGAAATAGGCAACGCATTTTGAGCCTTTACTTATTTGTCAGCCCTAATCCCTGTAGAAAATATATATTGTTATTTATACGCTGGCAAGCAGTTTGTTGGCCTGCTATAATCAGATTTAACCTGGTCAGCCAGCCAACTAGTCAGTCAGTCAGTTAGTGAGCTTGGATTTGTTGTTGGCTTGTTGTGTTGGTGTCTGCTATGCTTGCAGCTCAAATCGCATTAACGTGACTTTTGGGCCACGGCACTGGGCCAAAAACACTTGTTTTGATAACACCGTTGGCTGCACTAATGCGGCTTCAACAGCAACAACAACAACAACAATTGTCGCTTATCGCCGCAGGTATATCATTTAATTTCCACATTATTTGTCACTTTGTGTTGGGGGGCGCGCGGTAGAAAGCGCCGAGCACATTTAGCCGGCAGTCAAGTAAACATAAAATGTGCTATTAATTAGTTTTTCCGATGCTACCCAAAAGGCGTCCGCCCTAATGCCAACAAAAGCGCACAAAACTTTCTCTTAGACATATACACAGAGCAGTTAAGCAGAGATAGCAAACATTCATCAGTTTGTCGAATGTTTTTAGCACATGAAGGAACAGTAGTTGTCCTTACAAACGTTTTCAAATGTTTAAAATGCGTATAAATATTGATAAGTTGAGCCAAACTAGCGACTGTTGGAACTTATGTTAATTAAGTGGCTCAAAAACTTGTTTGAATGCTTAGTTTAGCAAATAAAAACAAACTTTATTTGTTGTAATTGTAGCCGTATCAATATTTCGCTTTAAAGCGCAAAATTTTTCAAGGGCAAGCTCATATCAAATTGTTGAACTTTTTTGTGTGTGTGTGACTTGCTTGCTATTGTTATTTGTATATATGTACATATGTTTTTCTGGTTTTATTACTGCTGCTCTGTTGGTTTGGCTCGGCTTGGCTTGTTTGTCACCTTGTTGTTGATTGTTGACTATGTGGCTCTCGATGACGACATTAAAATGCTTGACAGCTGGAGTCAAGTCGCTTTTTGTTGTATTTTTTTTTATCAGCTTGTCTTCATTTTCATGGCAGTGCCGAGTGCCGGGTCCGGGTGTGCCCTTGCTGCTTTTGTAAGCTGCAAATTTATCGCATTTTCTATTCTATATGCCAAGTGGTGAATGTCTCTCAGCTGTTGTGTGTATGTGGTAAATGCAAATTGCCACAAAAACGACCTTTTCACTGAGAGATATACATACTGGCTGCATAAATTTGTTGTGCGTAGCATTTGCTAAACGGCTTATATGCACATATATAATGATGATGTTGCATTAGCCGCTTCAATAGCATTTACGTTCAATCTTCCAGGCGCGGCTTGCTGCCTGTGCCGCCTGCCAAGCTAATGAGTTTTTCATGCCAGCGACAAAAAGAGCGAACAAAAGCGCTTCAAAATTTTTTTTTTAGCGTAATTTATGTGCGCTCGATTGTAGATTTTCATCAGTTGCTGCGACTTATATACAGCGTCTCATACTGTCGACTGTGCTCGTTCTTTGCTTATCATTGCACTTGGTTTTTTTTTGTGAAATTTATTTTTCGCCCCCCCCAGGCTTTGCTTTGCTTTTGGCTGTCAGCAGAGCTTTAGCTCGCCAACTGGGTATAGTAACCAGATTACTCTCAGTCGTCTCTTGCCCTTTGCTAGCGTAGTATTTTTTATGTCAACTTAATGGAATTGTTAATGCCAGGATCGTAACTGCTGTTGCTGCTGTTGCTGCCATGAATGCTGCTTAGCTTTTACACTGCTTATTTTATTTATATGTATTTTCGCCCTTCCTTTTGGCACAATATCATTCTTAGTGTTGACAAGCGAGCAAATTAAATTCTACGCTATTCAAAGGCAGATTTAAGTGCTGCCAGGATACAACACTACAGTGTTGCGCTGTGGCCAGCAGCTCTGGGGCACCATTGAAATGATGAAGCTACTTAAAATGGCATTTGTGCATCATTTATAATAATCACCTCGACATTGTGGCCAACGCCTCGCTTGTGTTCGTGTCCGCATCCGCGTCGCCATCATTAAAAGCGTATTCAATGTGCCACCAACTTTGTGGCTACTTGTATATGCAACATTGTGTGTGTGTGTGGCAATTATAAAGAATCTGCAGACACTAAGGATTAATTAAGCCAACGTTCTGCTAAGCATAGTAACAATTTATATGCCACTATTAATTTACTTATTTGTATTTTTAGCTTACATTAATTTAATCAAGCGAGCTAAGCGTCTGATCAAATTTGTCGCTCTGCGTGCTTATTGCATTTACATTCGTTAGAAGTCAAGCAGTCGACGCCGCCGCCACCTGAGCTGAGCTCTCAGTCAGTGCCAACGTCAATCATCATCAGCATTCGCAGCAAGTTTGCTTTTATGCTTGACCGCCACTTTGTGGCAATTTGTTTTAATTTTCGGGCAAAGGAAAAATATATATAATATATAGCTATATATCAAATACTTAATACAAGAGCAGCAGCATTATTTTCAATGCGTTGCACGCTTCGCTTTGCTTGCCACGCCAAAAAAAAAAAAAAACAAAAAACAGAAGCTAATCTTGTGCCGTGCTGCTCTGGGGCTACTTTCATTTATCGTTGTTGTTTGCATTGCTTTTTGTTTTTTATTTTTTTGTGGGTACCCCCAACAAGCAAACCGACAAGCCCTCAAGTACATGGCGTTTGTAATTTGCTTCCTTTTCGCTGTTGGCCTTTTTTTCCTGCTGCTTACTTTTGTAAAAAGAGTAAGATTGACACGCATACGCACTGTTGACAAACAAAATTATATAAGGTTAACAAATTGTTAAACGTGTGCAATTGTTTTCGTTAAAAGCAGTGGGTAATTATATAACAACATGTGCTGAGAGTCGTAACTGTCTTCCCGTCGTTCGTGAACGGTTCCCAAAGTAACAGCGCGAACTAAATTCAGTTTTTGCACTGAACCATTCGCTAGCTCATGCACGGAACCACCAACTGAGCCAGAAATCCCAACTCTAGATAATGATAATAAAATGTACATGTTGACTTTATGGCGCCACAAAGGCTTTTGGCCCCCATCGTATTTAGCTAACTCGAAACTTCTTTCCTATTTATTAGCCTTTGCCTGTTTACTGTGCCTGACGTGTGCGGCTCATAAAACCTGTCGCCAAAGTGGCGATGACCTTGTTCGCCCCCGACACACGACGCTCCCTTGCCTTCTTGTTTGTGAGTAAGAAATTCAATTTGCATTATATTTCTTACGATCTGTACATGTTGCCGTACAGATATATAGGACATAACATTTATATAGAGCGTAGGTAATAAATATGAATTGAAGTAGACTAGCAGACTTTTCTGCGGAAATATGCGCTGGCATAAATTTAATTTCACAAAAGACACACGTATGTGTGTGTGTGTGTGTGTGTGTGTAAATGAGCGTAATTTTTCCAACTGTTGGCAACTTCATTGAAATTGGCAAGCGTCTTGCTAAAGTTTCTGCAGAAAGAAAGAAATTTGATTAGCTGCTGTCATTTTTCAACTGCTGTTGTTTTTCGATTTGGTTTGTTTTTTGCTTACGCTCAACAACAATAAAACAGCAACGGTTCATGGCTGATTGACCCATCGTAAATCTCACAGCGGTATCCAAACGGAATTCATTTTACGTTTGCGCATCAACGCACAAACTCGAGCCAAAGGCTGAAAATTGTAGCATACTTATTGGGGGCGACGCACCTATTTAAAAAGGCCGCTCTGACCTTAAGCTCGGCTATTTTTATACACACACACACACACACACACAGACAGAGTACAGTTGTTTGTGTATGTGTGTGTGTTTTTAGTGGGAAGGAGCTCGTTATCCTTGCGCACGGGCTTGTTACGCTGCAGGCACTTGTAACTTTCCACATAAATTAACTGTCAAAAGAACAGCCGGCAAGTCCTGCTGCCAGCCAACAGGATACCGCAAACATTGCTGCTTGCTAGTACAACTTATTCTCTTTTTGTTATGCATCCTGTTGCTGCTTTAATTACATTGTTCAATTAATCTATATACACTTTTTTTTTCTTTAGTAAGCTCACTGTGTGCATTGCATAATTTATGTACATATTTGATTATTGTGATTACTTGAGCTTTAACATTTGAATTTTAAATGTGTATGAACATTAACAATGCCCACATATTAAATATTCATATACAAATTTTGTATGTTATACTTTCTAATTTCGTTGTGTATGTATGTGTGTGTGTGTGTGCGGCACGTGTCAACATAATTGCTTAATAAATAGTCATAAATTTCGTCGAAAACTTTGTCCTTTGTCCTTGTGACAAATTTTCGCATACTTTTCTACTTACCAGCGCCTAATAGCCAACCAATTTATTGGCCATTTCTTGGCGTCAACTGTAATTTATGTACATACATTGTACGCGTATTATTCATGCCACGCCCATGCCCGCCCCGCTCGACTTGGACGATGAACTTGCCAAGCGGCGTGTGTTTTTTTTTTTTGCTCTGTTTATATTTTGAAATTTCATCATATCAGTTGGCAATACTTTTTTACGCTTTGTGGCATTGATTTATGTCTGACAGTTGGATTGTGTATTAGGTGTATCCTTAAATGATTTAGTGCTGAACAACTTTAGCTCGATTGAGATAACATGTTTATCAATTGTTTACAATTTGTTTAGCCTCTTTTTGTTGCAATCTTTACATCCAAGCACTTCCGCTTTAAGTCTGCTGCATAAACAATATTTAAACAAATAGACAATGTGCCTAGCATATCTGCAATCTGTATTGTTATAGCTTTGTATGCAAATCGACCGCAAATTGAACTGCCAAGTAACTCAATATCTATTGTTAGTACAAATTCAAGAGTCAAGCTTGCAACTATATATTGCCGCATTTGGTAGCTATAGAAGTCTACAGTTTTATCTGATTTGTGTGATCATTTGTCAGCAATTAATTTAGCAGCAAAAATTTGTTAGTCAAGGGCAGCAGCAGCGGCAAAAATTCATTAATTTTGGCACAGCTGTCTGTGTGTGTGTGTGTTTGTGCCAAAAGTTGGTAACAGCAACGTTCCAAATCAATTAATAATCGCCTGAATGTCACGCTCTATGTGTGTTATGTGTGTGTGTTTGTTGCATGCAACATGTAACAAAATGGTGCGCGTGCTCTTTGACTTTGTGCCACATCCTGTGCCTGTTTTTGGCCTCACAGCACGCATGCAATGAACGTGAGCAAAGTAAGAGAGTGGGCGCTGTCAAATCGTCATGTGCTTGTTAAATTTTCATTTGAGCCTGGCCTAGTTTTGTGCACTAAACTAAATGGCAAACAACGCAGTGGGTCGAGTATCTTTTGGGATCTAGACTAAAGCGCTTAGCTGCATTTCATTTAGTTTGGAATTGATAAAAAGTGCATAAGGAATATGCAACACGCTTAAATTGTTTAACAGCTTGTGTGTATTAGTTTTGTCACTTAAGCTGCGAGTATCCTGTGCATTAAAAGCAACTGCCAAAATGTAGTTGCAAGCCACAAGTAAATATCCGCCAGAAGCGCAGAGAGCAAAAGCCAAACATTAGCAACAACATTTGAGTGGCTTTATTGATATCAAAATCAATAATATCAGCAGAGATGCCACAAACTTAGTTTGTCAGCTGCTTGTACTTACGCTTTGTCGATGTCCTTGTACTTGCCATTGGCATTGTCGATGTCATGCTGTGGTGTGCGCTGTTCGTCCTTATAGCCAAGTTGCAATTACTGCTCGACATTCCCATAGTTATCACTCAATTTACAAATATAGACGCCACCCTTAAAAAAAAAAAACCACAAGTATCATCGTTAGTCGCTATGTGCGTGTGTGTGTGTGTCTCGAAGAAAATTATGCATTGTTATTTATTTATGGTTCAAGGCCATTCTAATTAAATTTATATTTCATAAATTGCGACAGCAATTTGTCTAATTATTTATGCGAAACAAGTTTCCGCCACTCCAAGCGCTAAATTCTGTGTACAAATTTACCCTCTAGACATCGAAGCATGTACAATATTTTAAGCTTTGATTTTTTGCTTATACAGCGTAGCTGGGATTCGTGCAGGCTTCTTTCGCTTTCCCGTGGCGCAGACACATCCTGTCAGGCTGCAAATTAACTGAAACCACTAAACAGTTTGAACAGCAGCATCAGCTGGCGCTCATAAGTAGGCAACAAAAAGCAACCAACACATCATCATTATTATTATTGTTGTTGCCATTGCCATTGTTGTTGTTGTTGTTGTTGCTGTTGCTGTTTAAGCTGCGCGACAATTTTCAATTTGCTGGCAACTCGTAGTCGCAAAATGGCTGCCATTTACTTTCCGTTTCCGTTACATTCTGCGCACGACTTTGCCGTTCGACTTGCTGATAAGATTGTTCCCCCCGCCACTCAATATATACTTCAATACATATATAAAAAGTCAGAGCTGTAGGCTCGTTGCTAGTAATTTGATTTGCTTTCGTGCCTAGCACAAATATGGGTTAATGCGATTTTTATGTCAATTGTATGCTGGATTTTTATGCCAGTCCTTTGTCGCTTGTGTGTCCTAAGGGACTAGCATATGACTCTGTCAAATGTGAGCTCAGCGCTCGGATTGCATGCGAATTTGCATATTAATCATCTGCAGCTTGATAATAAATTAATCGATATATGACAGCAGCAGCTGCATTTGCTGCATCCGACTTGCTAACACATACATTCACACATACAAATGTGCGTGTCGCATGCGTGACTTACATGCACACAATGCTGACGTGACCTTATAAATGTTGCAGCTATGTTGCCTTGTTGCAGCTGCCGCACCCTTTTTGCTACCGCCTGCTTATTTGCAGCACCATGTGTACATATGTTTATGCATTTACACTGTTGTGCAAAATTTTGCATTAATTAACGCTTAAATGTTTATTGATTTCTCTTGTGCTGTTAATTATTTGACTGCCTTGAAACGCAAATGAAAAATAAGCACACAGATATCTAATCGATGCACATTTGGGTAGCCTTGGTAAACTTAGCCAAGCTAATCAGTTTGGCTTTTTATATAAATGAAAGTATTATTGTGTAGTGCAGTGTAATGGTTTATATGCTTATCGATTATGTGCAGCTGCAGCGGATTGGGCAGCATTGTTTGCGCAGCACTTATGTGTGTGTGTATTTTGCCATTGAGCTGACCATTTCAATAATGCAGATTTTTGACGTCATTCAAATTTTAATTGACTGGCCTATGGGATTATTAATATATGCAGTTGGATATTTGAAATGAATATAATAATAAAGCATAAATACTTTAAGCCAAGCTGCTGCAATATAGTTCACGTACTAGTTCTTTTTGCATTGATCGTCAACTGTCATCTGTTACATTGAGCTTAAGTCTACAGCTTATGTTAGCCAAAGCTATGTTAACATCGATAGCTGCGTGACTATCGATTGTGTGCTTGATCTGCTCGCAATTAAAATCGCTACAAATTATATTTGCATCTTAATGCAATTTCTCACAATTGTTGTTTGCACTTAATTAACATTTTGATTGCAAAATTTATTTAATTGCATTGCTATTAAATTTTCATTTTTAATAATACAATTATGTTGATTTACATTTGATGCACAATTAAAATTGTTATAGCTAATTAAAAACGATTTTACACGAGAGCAGCTGCACATGGAATTTTATATTTTATATGTTAATATGCCGTGACGCTGTTTGCATGTCAAATAGCTGAGAAAACAAGAAAAATGTTTGCATATAAATACGTGGAGGCATAAATGCACACACACACACACACACACACACACACACATAAACGATGACATATGGCATACATATACATATACGAGCTAACTGCAAATAATGTGCCTGATTACGTGTTGTGCTTGAGCTTGTTTATGCCTATATTAGCCTCGCCAAATACTCAAATAAATCTGTGTGACTGTTGTTATAATTATAGTAAAAGCTTTGGTATATATACAAGTTATGTGAACTATTATGAAATTGATTCCACTTGCAGCCTCAGTCAATCAATCTGTGGCGTAACGCTGAACTTTGACATTTCACACAAAATGTTGTGCGACATATACCGAATATTTTCGGTCCTTTTTATGCGCAACGCATGATTTATATGTGATCTAATCGCTGACAACTTTGGCTACCTTAACAATAGGCCTAGACAATGTTGTACACTTGGCGTATACTTAATGTTTTAAGTACGTAGCTCCTGCCTATGACTTGCAGTCATTTAAATTACGGTAATTTATGATCTATCCTTGCTGTCTGTGTGTGGCTCTGAAAGCTATTTACAGTTATCTAAGCAGCAGCTGGCATCACGTTCGCTTGCTTTGCTTTTGTTGCTCGAGGCTCATAAAAATAAATTGTCGCCTCTCGCACAACAAAAACAAAAGTAATTTTCTATATGTGTCTGCTACCAAGGCAAGGCAAGAAATTTATTTGGTATAAGAGAGCGAAAATAAACGCTCAAATGTAAATTTATCCAAAGTGCAGGTTTTTTTTGAGTCTTTGAATGCTTTTTTGTGTTTTATTTTTAGCAGCAAACTTGCATTTAACACGCACATACAAAATGGCGGCTGTTTTGCATATGTGTGTGTGTGTGTACGTGTCAAAATTTGAAAATGAAATTTAAGAAATTGAAGCTTCTCCTGCCTCGAAATGTGACTAAAAGGCAAACACTGTTGCCAACGCCTTGTCAAGCGGACAGGTGACGTCAGCAGAGAAGAAGAACACATGCTCATAACTTAACAAAATGGCGGCGGCGGCGGCGTCGTCGTCGGCTGCCTGCAACTGAAATTCTATATTTATATAGCATAATATAAAATACACAAAATACATTTCTTTACGCGACTTGTGCATAATTTTAGCGTAAACAACAACACTTAAAAGCCAATTTAAAAGCACGCTACGTCAAATTGATTCTCAGCGCGCGGCGGGGGGCAAAAGCGAACTGAAATTGACATGGGCAGCTTAAAGAGCAAATCGCATAAGTTGGTTTACTTTTAATGAAAGCACAACCCCAAGCCCAAGGCAGGCAGCCAACTCGCTCTCTCTGCGTAACTGTAGCCAAGTAAGGACTTTTACTGCGTTTAATCCCAAAGTTGAAGAGTGCTCCAGAGACTAAGACCCAATGTATTTATGTGCGTCGTAGGTTTACTCAACGACCTGCAACATTCTATTTTACATAGAAAAACGCCGCCTACAGCCCCCAAAAGCAACCACACACACACCACACCCCAAACTACGCCCCAACGCACTTTACTGTGTGTTGTCTATTTTTAAGGGGCGGACGTAGCCAAAGCTGACGCTGGAGTTGGTTTCGTTTTGGCGAAAGCCAGTGTCGACCTCGAGTCATAAATTGGGCGCTGTGGCAGCATAACAATAAGTCACAAATACGCAAACAAAAACACACACATGCAAATGTATGTGTGTGTGTGTGTGTATATATATGCTTAACATATATGCACATTTAAATAGTTTGCATTATGAATTGAAATGTTCGCATTTCAAATTTAATTATTTAAAATGAATGCAAACAGACTGTCAAAGCTAATATGCTCTGTCTAGCGTAGCGTAGCATAAATCGCTTGAATAAGCAACATTCCGATATGTGCTTGTGTGTGTGTGTAAGTGTGTGCAGGATACACGAGCAGAAACCAGCAGCGTAGTCCAAGCAACGCAGGACATTTTTGCAAACATAAAAGCAATGTAAACAAACATGGGGCAGCAAGCTTAATAGACGCACACACACATACAAACAGAGGCATGTGTGTGTGGGTATTGAGCCAAAAGTTAAACCGTTAAAATTGGTTTAGTACGTGCGCTCTGTAGCGGGAGAGACTGAAATCGCCATGGCGCAGCCGACTGGATAAACGACAGCGAGTAATGGCATAAGTATCCGTCAGATACACAACAGCCAGCCAACATACATAGATGTCTATGGGCTCTCGCACTCTCTCGACACTGAAACAAAAACTAATTAAACTGCTGCCAGCCATATTAATAAGCACTTAAGTTTAATTTATTAATTGTTTGTGTGTGTTTTGTGCTTAATGCTTTTAATTGCAAAATGTGCACTGACATTGATAGACGCAATTGACTGTGTGTGTGCATTTGGTTTCTGATTTACGTATGCCAATCATTATGACAAGAGAGTCCTGCACGTGTGTGTGCCCATCGCCCTGTGGTTCTGTTCACCCACTCAGTTGGTTGCTGTAATCTTATTATGCGCATTCATACGCCCCATTGCACCAGTCTGGCCATAAGCTGGTCAGCAGCAGTACCACAGGGTCTAGTGCTGCTGCTGCAGCTGTTGCTGTTGGGCTTTGTTGTATGTCAGACAGACAGACAGACAATTTGCAATCGGGCAGCCAGCCATGTCCTTGACGCGCACACGCGCCACTCGTCTGCACAGTCTGTGTTCATGTTTGTGTGTGTGCCTAAGTGCTCATGTCTATGTGTGTATGCGTGTGCATTTACCTGTTTGTGGTCTATGTCCTAGCTAGAATGGTTAAGCGCCCACACTCTAATTGAGTTACATGCAACAACGCTCAATGTGTTTCAGCATTTGGCCATTGTCTCTGCTCTGTTGACAATGCTCTTGGCTTTCACCTTTTGAGTGCAATGGCTAAACGCATAAATTACACACCGGAAATGCGAAATAAGAGCTGCTGCCCTGCCCCTTACCCTCATCGAATGTCCTGTCACGTCACAGCCGCCTGCATGCCAATCAAGCCAATCAGAATACGCTTGCAAGCTTCAGCTTCAGCTTGAGCTTGAGTGCCGTTTGCTGTTTGCCGCTGCTGCTGCTGCTGCTGCTGCTGCTGCTGCTGCTTTCAATTGTCCTAATGAGCTACTTGCAGTAATCAGCTTTGGTCTAAAGTCAACAGAAAAGCAAACACAGCGCGCTTGGTCCTTCATAAATTTTATAATATGCTCAGCGTGACGCTCTTCAGACGCTTACAAACCTATTTAGAGCTTATTTTTTGAGCTGTTTTCATGCTTCAATTAAAATGTCGTCGCAAGACTCAAACTCAAGCTTAAACTCAAGTCTATTTCTGGCTGGAAGTCCTTGCTGCTGTTGGCTTTGACATTTGCCTGCGTGGGTTGCCACCAACTGCTACTTGCTGCTATTATAAAGTAAATGTCGTTTTTAGCCGCAGCGATATTTCCTAGTATCAGTTCAACTTAAACGAGCTTACCACGCGCTTCATGCCACACAATTTCGTTGCAATTCACATGCACAGCTTGCATATCCTTTGATGTTCTGACGCTGTTATTGATTTTCTTGCTCTGCAGTTGCAAATTGCCAGCAGACTTTGTATGCGTGTGCGTGTGTGTGGGTTGAAAGTTGTCTGGATTAAATGCCAAATTGGGATTGTTAATGCGCTGCAATCGACGCGTTGGCGTCTGATGACGCAAATTACGCGGCTAGCAACAGCTGATGTCATCTATATGAGCAATATTCTTGCGACGATGAGCGAACAGCAGCGGCATGTTGTTGCTTGTTGGGAAACCAAATTAAATAAATGGAAAAATTCGCCAAAGAGCGCCATTGATGAAAATTCTAGCACGCGCTGAAGACGATGACGCCACAACAACCACAACAACAGCAATGTGGTCAGACTTGTGTGTGTGTGTGTGTGGGTGGGTGCGTGAGTCCAAAAATAGTAGGAAGCACTTGAGCAACGAAGTGAAACCCATACCCTGTAACAGTTTTGCCAGCTCAGTCTGTCGGTTTAAACTTATGCAGTAAATGAATAGCAACATATTTTAAGCAATGAACATTTAAAATCAGAAGGCGTTCTGACCTTTTGCCAGACAACAATGCCAGCGCCCATGCATACAAGTGAACATGAGTGTCACATCCTGTTGCTTGACCCATTTGCAAACTCGCCATGTACGCCCACTCACACACCCACACACACACACATAGCCACAGCACAATCGTGGCCACATGGATAATTCCGTTTCCGCAGCTCGTTTGTCGCATTGCCTGCTTTTAGGCGCTCGCAGCTTAGCTGCATATATATGTTATATATACTGTAGTTATTTGCAGCTGCTGTACACGTTTCTGACTAGTTTTATGGTACGTGGCTTTTGGCCCACGTGCGGGAAGCCAAGTGCAGTCAAACAAGTTCGTTGAGTCTTTGTGTGTTTGAGGCAGAGATGAAAGCAGAGGCAGGCATAACTTTTGGCTTACCGAATTGTAAACTCAACTCATTCGTTTTTATTCATATTTCGCTTGCAGATATAACCGAACATAAGGCAAACGCAACAAGCAGCAGCCATATATACATACATATATATGTAGGTCACGTCCAGCTAGCAAAATATTTGTGAAGCTAAACAAGCAAGGACTGCGCTACTAGCGAAAGAAAGAGAGAGCGAGCTGGTCTGGTGTGCCTAATTAACGCGTGCGGTACGCATCTCTGGAAAATTAATAGCAACGCCTCCTCTACTACCCACAACCACACACACACACATACCCACATCTAACCGCCAGCCAGTCCGCCCCCAGGGTCGCCTGCAATCAACGGAACTCAGCGCTGCAGAGCAGAAGGACACAGTCCTCGTTGCTGCTTGCAAATTAAATTTCCTCAAGTTTTTATCTCACAGACAGTCAGTCAGAGAATAAGAGAGAGAGAGAGAGAGAGAGAGAGTGTGTGCCCAAGCTGCCAAGGTGCCCAAGTTTCGTGTAGATATGTTTAGCTCTAGCTAGAATTTGATATTGAGGGCACGTGTTTTCAATTCATTCATATACAGGGTTCCTCTCTCAATTTATGATCTTCAAAAAGTGCGTTCAATTTCAAAATGTCGTTTGCAAATGTAAATAGTCATTATAATTTTTGTGTAAACCGAAGGCAGAAGATGATAAAATGTGTTTTTGAAATTTTAATAAACAAATATTTATTACAATATTTAGTATTTGTGTGTCAAGCATTCATTGCATTGACGAAAACAAAACACAAATGATGATGCAAGAAAATTAAATTAAAGCTAATTATTAGTAATTATTATAATGTGATGTTATACATATATAAACTACATAAAACAATAAAAAATAAATATATATATATTAAACTAAAGTTAGTAAACAAAACATAACTTTAAACAACATGTTAACCAACAACTGATAAAAGCGATAAACAAGCATAAAATAAAAGCAAACAAAAACTAAAAAGAGCAAATACAAATTTCATTAAGTAGATTTTTTGAATTACATTTAATTCCTTATATAATCTTAAAAACAAAACGAATAAAGAACACTCTACTGTATACACATACACTAACAAAAAAAAAAAAAAACAAAAAATGAATGCGTTTTTCTACTTGAAAATTAAAAATTGAGAAAGCAACTGTTGCGTATAAACAAAACAAGCAGAACAATTATATACAGACATTCATTATTGATTAAAAACACTCTTTAATTCGTACTAACTAGAGATTGTAAATTTTTCCAAATTTAGCTTGCTATATATATATTTAAATCTATATATACATGCAAATGTAAATGTTGTGCGAATCTAACTAGATAACATTTATATGAAATATGAAATATATTTATAGATCAAATACGTTAACAAAATATATGTGTGTAAAAACAAAAGAGAACAAATAGCGTCAAAAGTTATTTTTGCATAATATTTTACCAGTTTTGTTAACTATCTGTGTCTGTGTGTTATTCTTCTCGTCCTATATAAATAACTTCTCTATTCAAATGTCAGTGTTATACGTATACAAGTATATATCGTAATCTTTACTGTTAATACTGTCACTATAAACAATTTCCTTACAATAGTCTTAACTTTTGTAACATATAATGTAATCAAGCTTACAAAATTTGTTTTTCTCTTGTTAAGTTTTTTTTGTTTTAGGTATGTAAATCGCATTTCTTCCATCTTAAAATTAAACGAAAATCAATTCACACTTTCTAACGATTTCCTTAAAGTTTCTAAACATCTTTGTTTCTGTCACTTTTGGCCACGCTCAAAATCATCCGAAAACCCAATACATAAGTTTTACTATAAGTTTTTTGTTATTGATTTGCAATAAATATGTCAAATATAAGTAAATTATTTTGTAAAATATTTTCTGCTGTTGTGTTTTTATTTCGTTAAAATAAAACGCATTTTGTAAAAAAATATAGAAAACTAACAAACTTTTTACACACACAAATAAAGAAACAAAATTAAAAAAAAAAAAAACATATTAAGCGCAAAGTTCAATTAATAAAATTTAGAATTTTAATACTATAAATATAGTTGCATAGTTTCCCAATTTATATGCATTAAATTATATAATAAATAACAAAAAGGAAAACATAGTGCATAGAGAAAACGAGTTTCAGCAAACTGCAAAATAGTAATTTGTTTCAAACTCGTAGAATGTGTACTTTAAAATTGAATTAAATTCAACAAATATACAAATTTAACAAATTAACTAGGTGCATTGAACAAATGCCCAAAACCAATTGAATCGAACCACAATAGATGTATGAACTGCTTTACTACAAGTCCTGCTGATCCGCAAAGTCTGTTCCTCAGCTTGCAGCTTGCGGACCTAATGCACACCCAAGAGCAAGAGCATTGCCAACTTAAGCCTTAAGCCTAAGCCTTGCAGCAGTTGAGGGCGATATAGAGCTTCGCTCAATTCAATTTTCAACGCAAAGATGAGCTCAGCTCATCCGCGCTGCATAAATGTAATGAACGAGTTCATTTGAACTAATTGCTGTTAATCTTGGCTTAGCTTTGCTCTGCTCCGCTCTTTGTGTTTGGCATGCAAAGTAACTTTACACACTCACACACAGATACACACACTCTAATACTAATACACAGACACACATGACTACAAGAAGCTTATACACAGACGCGACGCATACTTAACATGGTTATATAATGTTGATAATAATTGATAATGATGAATGTGTTCGCCCAATGCTTTGCAACGCGTAGTGGCATTGGGAACAGTTACTCCAACAATAATTCCAGGCATATCGAAGCATTTGAAGCATTTTGACAGCAATCAGCAAACGGCAAAATATAAAACGACGGCAATAAAAATAAAATTATAATAATCATAATAATAATAATATAATGTTTAGCGCTTAAATGGGATCAGCTGAATGGAGTAGTCCATATATTGAAAAGCATTTAAAGTAAACAAAATTTGAAAGAACCATGCCCATAGAGAACACACACACACACCAACAAACACAACAAATAACACTCAAGCAAACACTTGGTGCAAGTCACATAAATAATATATATATATAGATTATTTCAACATTTATGCAACAATCACAAAATGACACTAATAAAACATAGAAAAATCAAATGAAAAGAAAGTAATTATTATATAAAAAATATAGTTTTGTATTTATGAAAATTATATGCACAACTTACCGACAACCTAAACTAACAGCTAAACGTGTAACTTAAATTTCTAAAAATTATGGCAATTTAAAACGCGTTTAAAACAACACACACCCCATAATATATATATATAAATAATACGATACTTATAACATTACTTACATATATATTTATAAATCTTAACTGATTTAAAGCGAATGAAAATCATTTAGTTGCCTGCACTCACACAAAAAAAAAAAGAAAATAATATTAAAAACCAAAATTTCAAATTATTTCTAACACCATACCCAAAGCTATAAAATGGAATCAAAAAGTACTTATAATAAATAAAAATAAAATACAAAAACTAACTTTAAAACTGTACTTATTACAACAAAAAACGCAAAAACATATAAAACTATTAATACAAAACAAAAAATACGGTTTAAGTCAAGTTTTTGAACAAATACTCATTGTTACAAATGTTTAATAAAATAATGCAAATATACACCCATATACATATATGTATATATCTATATAAAATTAAATATATATACATATATTTGAAAAGTCAAATGAGCCGTGTTAAACTTCAAACAACATGCATCTACATAAATACGTGCATATATACACATATATATATTTTTCCCCTCTTTAGAACATTTAGTTATTTATTAAAAAAAAGTAACAAATAAACATTACAATTAAGTGTTAGTCTTATATACATGCATAATTATACAAAGTAAAAAGACGAAAGAAAAAAAACTAAAAACAACAGCTAAAAGAAAGTCATGAAACGAGACAAGAAAATTTCAATTGCGAGAAGCGATAACAAAATGACGAAAACCGCAGCAGAGAAATTTTAATGTAAAAGTAATCGTTTCGCCTTTTGGGTTAAATCGAAGTATATGTTGTTTTATAAATGTATTATTTATGCGTACATATTTTGTTTGTTCACATTTCAACTGATCAAACATGAAATGATTTACTTACATTGATTGAGAAATAAAAATTATTAAACAAAAGAGCACGAACAAATGTTTTCTTACAATATTAATGACATTGCATATGGCTTACAGGTTTGGCTGAATAAATGATCTCATTATTTAGTATATATACTTTGCACATTTAACTCATATTTTTATTTCATTCAATTTAAACAGGAGGATAGCTTATCAGTATGGAATCGGACTGCCACTGACATGACCAGTACAACGCGTATACGTGATACGTTACGCAGGATATTAAATATACCTCTGACCACGGCAATGGAGTATAAGATACACTGTGATAGCCTTAAATACGTTTCAATGTAAGTAATTGCTTTTGAGCTAACATCATTATTCGTTTCTAAACAGGCCTGCATCCTGCTTAGGCCCCGTAGACATTATCGCTTGCTTAAGTCTAATCAAGTTCGATGCAAGCATGCAAAGAGTTCACGATATCGTTGACATCGTTGTCAACAACAGTCACATTGCTAATAATCAAATACATATTTCTATTATTTTGCAGTAATAAAGGCGCGTTGAAAAGCTGAAATTCAGCTAATTACTACAAACACAAAACAAAAACAATAATTCAGCAAACAGATGACTTAGACACTAGCAGTTGGAGCAAGGATAACGCAGAATCAACCACAGAACAGACTCAACAGCACAATTTACACAACGGCAATAGCATAAATAACACTAGGAAGGCAGCCGCTCTTAATGATGATGATATTTGAGAATATTAACTATGTACGAACCATTAAAGACTTTTTAGAATTACCCATCCCCCCCAGGCCAATCGAAACACCAAGCTAACAATAAAACGAGCAAGCATACATACAATATATTTAGGACAAATCTTTGTATTTGTATACATTTTACAAAGTGTGCTGTATATATATGAAACGCCATAAATATTTTAGTGTGTATGTATAAAGCTTACATTAGCCATTCCCAATTTAAAGTTCATTACTGCATATAAAATTTTCAAACACAAACTTTTTACAATCAAAGTTAAATTTATATTCAACGTTGCAACTATTATACTATGTAATATATATTAATAACAATCAGACGCCTTAAAAACTAACTTCCACAGTTGCTGCTCTCCTTCTTTTGATTATACAATTTTAATCAGCTAACCTGTCAAGTAGTTCACATTTAAAAATACACTTAATATGTATAACCAGGAGGCACTTCAACATCTGCCAGTTAACGCCACCAGTCAGCTAGTGGTTCACTAGTATTATCTGTTTGATATGATTATTTAAGCATTATTATTATAAAGAGAAAATGAATAATCAAATTGTTTTTGTTCTGCAAGAAATACAAGTTTTTACATGAAAAAAAAGAGAAATAAGAAAAACAAACTATTGAAACGAAAAAAAACCCAGTTGTTTTGCATACTTATATATATTTATGTAAATAGTATGTATGTATAGCATATGCACATCAACACATAAATATACATACATACATGGACAATGGACGCTCGCAAATTAGAAGGCAACTAAAAAATTGTTAATATATTCTGCTGGATGCTCTGAAAATCAACCGATTTTCATTTGGGTGAATTAAGCTTCTAATTCGCGAGCAAATACACTGCAGATACCATTTTCCCTCACTACACAAGCCTACTTCCAAGAACAGTACAACCAATACCACAGAAGCCTAATAAAAAATATAATTAATGTTTCAGAATTTATTTTAAATAAAATTTTTGTTTTAACTTAATTGTGTTCCCATTACAAGGAACCGAGGGGTGGTTCAGCTTCAGCATATTAATATGAATTTTAATCTTATGGAAACATTGTGCTGCATTCTAAAGTAAAACTTATGCTCTAATTGTCACTTTATTTGTCTTCGAAGCAGGTCAGATCAACTATATAGACATTAGATATGAGACAATCGCCTTCCTAAAAAGAGTAAACAAACTTCATTAATAACAATTGCATGCCAGGTGTATATGCGTTATTATTTACAGCAGGTGTAATGCCCACTAAAGCATCAGCATGTCCATAGAATTCCTCCTTCAATGATATGACAATTGTCTGTAAATTTGTAGTATGATCCCTTATATATGAGGCAACTTTGCCAATGTTTGTGTTGTCCAGGGCAGCATCAATCTCGTCAAGCACAAAAAACGGTGCCGGATGATAACTGCAGAATCAAAAGCAGACAGCTGTTAGCTTTGAACATGTAAATTTTGCTTATGCGACCTACCTGTGCGTAGAGAAAAGCAATGCAAGAGCAGCAATGGTTTTCTCGCCACCACTTAGGTTGCTCATGGGCTGGAAACGTTTGCCAGGCGCTACACAATTGTAATTGATGCCATCAAGATAGGGTTCCTCGGGATTATCTGGTCCTATATAAGCTTGGGCGGCTTCGTTGCGCGCCAGTTTTTTGTAAATGCCATCAATAGCATCGGAAATGTGCTGGCAACATTGCACAAATCTTGCTGAGCGCTCATTCTTAACCTTTTCAAATGCAGCTTTAGCTTTCTTGGCCTTTTTTCGCGCATTTTCAAATTCCTCATTGGTCGACTGCACTTTTTCCGTAACCAGATCCAATTTTTGCATGGCTTTCATATTGGGTGTTTGTATGCGCTCCAGAATGTCCAACTTGGCTTGCAGATCCTTTTGTAGCTGCTCATTGGTCTTCTTGAAGGCAGAGTCGTCTTTTAACTTGCAAAGTTCACGTGGCAACGAGCGATAGTCCACCTCAATGCTAGGGTTAATAGTTGCAGATTAGTATGTTTGCCTGCAATAGCAATAATTACTTACGGATTTTCGCTCATAGCGGATGTTGCAGATGTGGAGGGCTCAATACTGTCCGTTTCACTTTGACGTACTGCATCGTCTAGCGTGCCACGCAACAATGGAACCACAATGCAATCTGTTTTGGCTTGCAACAAAATGTTTTGTCGCTCGTTTTTCTTCGCTTCGATTTTCGACTCAACCGATGACATTTGGCTGCCCACATTGTGAATTTCCTTGGCCAAGTTAGCAACATCGCGACGTGCCTTAGATATTTCCTCTTCCATGTCATCAACAGCTTGCTTCTTAGCTTGTTTCTCCTGCTTAAACTTTTCCATTTTCTCCTTCTCCTCGTCCATTTCTTTTAGATAGCGCGCTTCGGCCGCCTTTAAGCCCTCCAGCATATCTTCTTCATCCTGTACGCTGCGTTCCCATCGCTCCACATTCTCTGCAAAAATGAATACAACATTATACACGAAGTATATCTTGGCTAAACAATTACAAACTCACTGCGCGTATCCTTCTGTTTCTCAAAATCTAGCTGTGTATTTATATCATCGATCTGCTGCTCGAACTCGGCGCGCTTGCGTGCGCGCTCCTGTTGCATAACCAGCTCACGCTCTTCATACTGACGAATATTTTTCACGCCCAGGCGAGTACAGAAGGCTGCAAATACCTTATCCTCCACATTGTTCATATTCTCCTTTATTTCCTGTATTTGCTCCTCCCGTTCTTGCATGCGGCGCTCAATTTCAGTTATTTTAGGCTAGATAAGAGCATTATTTTGTAACATAAATATAGAAACCATATACACAGTTACTCACTACACATTCATCCAACTGTTCCTGCACCAGCTCCAATTGACTGTCGTATTGGCTGATGGATTTTTTTGAAGATTCCAAATCCACCATGCTGTACTTGAGTCGATTTTCCAAGCCCTTTATTTGCGACTCAACAGTGGCCAATTCACTCTGCTTGCGCGACTTTTTAACCAGCTCCTTGAGCTCTTCGTTGAGGCGCTCTTTCTGCATCTTTAGCTGTGCCATATGCTTCTCGTCCCATCGTTTAGCCTTACGTGCCAAATCATGACTACCGCCGGAGATAAGGCCAGACTTTTGGTAAAAGGTGCCATCCAGTGCCAAGGCATCATAACGCGACCGATCGGTTTCATAGGCCACCTTCATGGCGTCCTCAGGTGTCTCGCAAACCAGAGCATTGCCAGTGGCAAACAAGACAGCGCGCTCAATCTCCGGTGGCTCGAATTTGAGCACATCGAATACCAGGCGCACATTACGCGGCTCGTCTATGTTGCGCAAACGCTCCTTTAGCGGCTTCACCTGCAAATAGTCAAGTGGCAGAAATGTCTCCACTTCCAGCATTTGCTCCTTCAGTATCTGCAAAAAAAAAAAAAGGTTTAGTAATTCGGTTATACATAACATTCAACATTTATATTTACCTGAATACAATGACGCGCGGTTTTCTCAGTGTCCACAATGATGGCTTCCATGAATTTGCCTAGCACTTTGGTGACGGCCACGTTGTAACGTTTGTGCGTGGGCTGACACATGTTGATCATGCGATCGTAGACGCCCGGCACCTGTTTTTTGAAAAGCTCTACCACTTCTTGTTTCTTTTTGCGCCGCGCATCTTCGTGCTTGTCGCTTTTGGCATCTCCCAGCTGATCGCGTACATTCTCCAGCTCACGCTGCTTCTCAGCAATTTTCTCCTTTGAGCTGCCCACATCGCGACGCAACTCGTCCTTAATGCGATTCTGCTCTTCCAGCGCTGCCTGCGATGACTTAATGTGATCCATGAGCTTATCACGCCGCTTAACGGCCTCGTCACGCTGTAGTGATAGCTTCTTATAGGATTCCTCCACAGAAGCTCGTCGATTTGTTTCACCATCCAGCGTATCTTGCTCGGATTTTTGCTCGCGATTTACAGAATCCAACTCGGAGCGGTATTGTGTAGCGGTGGCCTCAGCTTCCTGCTTCAGTCGATCATATTCCTGCACAAGTCCCTCCTCCATGTTGACACTTTTGCCACGCCGCTGAGATTCATTTTCAATTTCATCCTCAAAGCGCTTTTTAAGAACTTCCACATCATTCAATTGCTTTTCTAATTTCTGTATATCCTGCTGATGCGCATTGTCCGCCTCACGAGCCGTCTCTAGAGTCTTTTGCAATGATACCAGCTTCTTCTTGCAATGCGTTACCTTTTCCTTGGCTTTAATGTAAAGCGGCCGTCGTTTGTTAAGTTGTGTTTCAAATTCGCGTATTTCCTGCTCTATTTTTGCCAAGTCTCGTGATATTTTACCAGCATCCTTTTTCTTTTCGCGCAGCACTTCGTCAGCTGATTCTTTTCGCTGTTCCACTGCTTTCAGCTCTTGCTGCTTTACCTCCAGGTCGGCAACGTACTTTTGTATGTCTTTTTCAACGTGAAATAGGCGGAACAATTGATATTCTACTTGTTTCTCATTCTACAAAGAAACTAAATGAATACAATTGTCATCAAAAACTTAAAAATGCTTACATATTCAGCCTGTAGACGAGTGTAGCGCTCAGCTTCCATTTTCTCGTGCTTTGCCTCTTTACGTTCGGCAGCAATACCCTTCTTCTTTTGATACGTAAACTGCGTCTCTTCCTCTGCGACAATCATTTCCTGTTTCAGGCGATTGTAGTCATCCTTCAGCAGACCCGATCTATAAGCAGTTTTTTGTTAATATACATAAATTAATAATAAGCTATTTATCTTAACCTTACCCACTAATTTCCTCAAACAGTGCAGTTCGCTCTTTGGGCGTTTTCATGGCTATATTTTCCACGGCACCTTGGAAAACTAAGAAGTTTTTTGCTTTGACATTGATGCCCAGTTTCTCCAACTTATTCAGGTACGTATTGCTCGAGACACTCTGCAATATATATATACATTATAACAGTGCATTACATACAGTGGGCTTAGGCAGGTAAGAGCAAGGTTAGCTGTTGTTTATAATGTACCTCGTTGTTGATTCGATACTCGGAAGAACCGCTAATAACAGCCCGCTGAAAATCCATATGCTTTTGACCATCCAGAATAAATTTAGCAGTCACATAGCAACTTCGCGCCACTGGCTTTCCAATAGAGGAGCCATGTATGAGATCGTTTAAACGTTTTACACGCAGGCTTGAAGTCTTTTCGCCCATTACAAAACTAATGGCGTCCATAAAGTTTGATTTGCCGGAGCCATTAGGCCCAATAACGGCATTAAATTGCTTCAAAGGACCCACAACAATGTGACCACGGTAAGACTTGAAGTTCTCCATTTCTATGTATTCAAGAAAGGCGGTTTCGTCTTCTGCCTTACGCACTGCCGATCCCACCGCTCTGTGTGCAACTTCCTCATCATCTTCAGCCATTATATTAATGCACTATACAAAAACGGAAACGAAAACAAAACTATTTTAGCGTCTTGCTGTTTTTTCGCCAAGCTTCTTCTATACGTTGCCATTCACAACGATTTCAGTCAGTGTTGAAAAATGAATACGAAAATGTATCGGTCATCCATCACAGACAAACCTCAGTCTGTTTGTCGTCATCGATTACTCCAAGCGAATACGAATGTAAACAAAAACAAAAGAAATGTCAGTGTTTTGTTTTATAGGACTAGTGAGTTAGGCGGAAACGAAAGCTATTGCACCTGGTGCCAATAAAAAGTTTTTTATTTATATTAATGCCAACTGAATTAGATTCAAAAACAATAATGTGTTTATACTCCCGAGATTGAGTATTTATTTAGGCAGTCCTTCACGCTTGGCCCAGTCTGTCCATGAGCCTTCGTAACTTTTCACATTGGTGAAGCCAAGAGCAGAGGCAGCCTCCGCGGCTTTTAAGCTGCGTCTGCCTATCTTGCAGTGGAATATAATCTCTGTGTTTGCATTTGGCTTCTCACGTCCATATTTTAAGCGAAATTGTTTGTCGCTGATACATAGCTCCTTGCCAACATCAGCCACCGGAATGTTTATACTCGAAGGAATTTGACCAGTCTCCTTAAGCTCGTCAGGATCACGCACATCTATGAGCAGCTTTTCTGGATGATTTTGAATTTCCTTGACAACGCTATAATCTACTATGCCAATGGTCCCAGTCTTGTTGTTACTGCAAAAGCGTTTTGTTGCTTCAAACGAAAGGCTCTGCACACTTGGCAGATTACATTTAATTACGGGTTGTAAACGGAACAAGGTAGAGCATGTTGCTCTATAAACAAGCGGACAGAATCTTGAAAGCATTTTCAAATTGTATAAGCAATAACAAAACCTTATTATATAAACAACGATGTCAAAAAATTCGATTCTCTTGTTGACTTCTTATCGGCAAGAATGTATCGAGTCGGTGGCCATCAGCTGATGTTCTTGGGGTTGCCGTATTTTGATTTGTCTGTGGGCGCGTGTCCATTTTAATTTGAAAAAATAGTGAGATAAGCAGAAACTATTAAAACTGTTGCCATGTTCTAGAATTAACATCCGACGAATTCGTGAAGTGTGCCTATGTGTATGTCTATGTCAAGGCAAAGTCTCAATCAAGTTAAAATCTCATGATATGCATATACATATATGTACATATATGTGACTGTATATACAACGGCTTGGCTTGATTAATTCAATAAAACACTTAATAAAGTAGCGATCCCGGATTCAATTATATACTCAGGCAAATAGACTTAATACTTTTGACATAGCTGATAAGAGAACATTTGCGAAGAACAAAACTCTTGACTTTCTCTGCTGTTGCGAATATTGATAAAAGCCATACATATGTACATGTAAACAATATGTTGTTATCGTGGTATAAATTTTCAATTAGAAACAACGATTTCTTATCAGAACATTAAAGACATCAATTCGGATTAAACTGTTTTTCCCATGGACCTATCACCCCTTAACTGATAATACCATGTAAATATGTTTGTTTGTATTCTTTACTCTAAAACGTCATAAGGCGCGTGGCTTGAATAGTTTTTAGGAAACCGGATTGTATGGAAATCTAATCTACATGCTTCTTTTGCTGGTAAACAGCTTGCATAATCAGTAAATGGAATATATAATTATGTTTGTCGCTGGATCTACTTTTTAGTAAACAACATAAAAGGTTCTTTTTTTTTTTTTAATGCAAATCATATTTATTAATAAAAATATACGTATACTATTACAATTGCAAATACAATTCGTTTCTGAGGTACAAAAAGCTTTAACTAACAAAATACACACATACAGAGTTAAATACAATACTCCAATTCATGATGAACATCTTTGAAATTCATTAAATATCCATGTTGAGCATTCGTATGTTTGCAGGAGATGTATGGCATCTAAATATAAAGACTTTGCAGGCTCATCACAATTGGGTGCCTTTATAGGAATTTGTCAGTTGTGCTCTGCAATGTGTCCTAGGGATTCGCCGACGCGTATCTTCTGGCCAGCGGCAATGTCGAATTTGAAGTTCTTTGGCGCCTCGAACAACAGCACGATGGTGCTGCCCATATTAAACTGTCCAATAAGATCGCCTTTGACAAACTTTGGCACCTGTTTATCATCCGATTGCTTTGTGATTAAATCGAGCTCATCATATTCATAAGTGCTTGGTGGATGTGCGCCGACATTTAAGCCGTTCCAGCGGTTAGTTTTTAGTTCAGAGTCCATAAAAATTTCAACGGAGCCCACATTGGTAGCACCAACGGCAGTGTAACTAAAGAAACCATGCTGCCACTTGCCCATATAAAGCACACGCTCGTTCAGGCAGAAGAGCCCGGGCAGCCAGCTGGCCACCTTCGGGCTGACCGAAAGCAGCTCGCCAGAGAAATGACGGCGCACCTGTGGCTGCCAGGCAGCGGGTGAGTGAAAGCGATGATAGTCGCCAGGCGCTAGATAAATGACACACTGATACAGATCCGTGGAGCCGTCGCGCTTTTCTTTGAGCGCCTGGGCATAGCTGATTGAAGCATTTGCTTGCTCGACCGTCTGCAGCGGTCCCAAGAAATCCTCAATGCTATAATCTACGCCTTTTACTTGCTCGATAAGATGATCGGTGGCGCTACCAAAGTGCAGCACCTTTCCGTCGGCGGGAGATACGAGCGGCGCCTTTGCGTCTATGATTCGCACGCCCTCTCTTAAGGGTCGCGTAAAGAATTGCTGTAGACTGTTGTAGTGATTAAAGTCTGGGTATAAGGCCTCGTTTAGATTAACATCAAACATATTCGAGTACCAGCCGTAGATGTAGGGTCGCAGTGTGTTTGGCATGTAGCACGAGGCCAGCCAACCCCAGCAGCGGCTTATGATGCGCAGCGGCAGCGAGCAGTAAATCTTTGATTGGAATTCTGAAGCAGTGCGTGGTGCTCCGTCACGTTCGCACCGCATTTTATGTAATTGCCATTCTATGGCACCAAATACACACAGGCCCATTGGCGCCCAACGCAACAGAAAGCCGGTCCAACGCTGCAGCATATTGCGTCTCATTTGCAGCTGCTTTTGCTCTTTGAGATTCTGCAGAGTTGCCTTTGCAGCTGCCGACGAGGAGCCATTTGAGGCGGCGTTTGTGGGTAGTTGGCGAAAATGGCGTAACACTGGCCAGCTGCCATTTTGTTGCATATGCTTAGCAGGCTGCTGCTCCTGTACTGCTTTGCGTATGTTGCCAGCCTTAAGCAGAACACGGCTGCGCGGCACAAAATATGAAACCATTGTTGATAATGTAGCTTTTGTTGTTGTTGTAGTAATAGTTGAATTTTCTCTTTTCTAGTGCTTTCCGCTGCGTCGCTTACTGTTGCGCCCACGCCGCCGCAGTCGCCGTCGCTGTCGCAGTCTCTGCTGATTACGTATTAGCGCCTATGCGTTCGTTGCTCTCGCTAGCGTAATTTCTATATGGAGCGTGTGTCCCCTTTGTGTAAAAAATTAAATTAACACCAAATAGCGTATTATTGAAATCTGGAATCATGCGCATATAGCATCAATTTGCAGACTTTCTGTCAGAAAACTCTATGTTCTAGCGCACGTGGTGTCCCCTAAATAGAAGCGTTGATGAAATGAACTTCCGTTTGGTAGCACTGCTTGTCGACGACTGATACGCTGAAAAGTGCGACAAATGCGTTGAAGGCAAAGATAGAGCTAAAGATTTCATGTTGTTGTGGGCGCCATTGCGACTAAGTCGCAATGTGTTTTACTCACCAATGTGAATAACAACAACACAGACACACTAAGAGCTCTCTGCGCTGGCCTCTTATTCTTATTATGTCTTATCAATGTTTATTTTGTCGTTCGCTTCTCTGTTTGTTTGTAGTAAGTGTCAACAGCGAGTGTTCAAGGTTGTCGAATCTCTTTTTTAATGGACCACAAAAAACGAAAACAGGTTCTTTGGTTAAGTTATCACGCATTTGTTTTGGCCTCTTTGTAAATTGGGAAATGCTTAAGTTTTTGTTTTGGTTTTTTTTCGGGGTTAACTAACTGCGCCGTAGCTTTCATGCGTTAGGGTGGCAACACTGCTAACAGCTGATTGATTATTTTGTGTTTCTCTACTATGTACATTGTGCATTTTATTACAATTTTATTTTACAAGTTGCAATAGGATACACACAAAGACACACCATGACAGAGCCTGCGAAACAGGCGATCTCATTCGCCTGTCAGCGGTGCTTGCAACCTATAGTGCTGGACGAGCATCTGGAGAAGATTAGTGTGCACGCAATGGCAGAGCTTTCACGTCTGTATTCCACGACCATAAGAAACTTTAAATATAATGTCTAATTATTTGTTGTAGTGCCCATTTATGGTGGAAATGTTAATACAATTAATCCGCAAGATGCCAATAGTTTTGACCAATTTGTGCCACCATATAGGCTGACAGACTCTATCAATGGCACGGGATTTATGTTGGTGTCCGATGGACGGGATAACAAAAAATTGAGCGCAGCCTTCAAGCTCAAAGCAGAGCTGTTTGACTGCTTATCCTCAAATTCAGAGATTGATCATCCTTTGTGCGAAGAGTGTGCTGATTCTATGCTTGAGATTATGGATAGAGAATTGCGCATTGCAGAAGACGAATGGCATGTTTACAAGACATATCTGAATGAGCTAGAGCGACAACAAGAAGGTCCCAATGTCGATGCACTGGACAAAGAACTGGAAGAGCTCAAGCAAAGCGAAAAGCAACTGCTTACTGAACTGGCGAATCTAAAGGCCGAAGAAGAGGGGCTAAATCATGCCATAGAGCAGGAAGAAACAGAAAAGGAAAAGCTGCACGAGCAGGAGGAAAGCTACTGGCGCGAGTACACCAAGCATCGTCGTGAGCTTATGCTAACCGAGGACGATAAACGCAGCCTAGAGTGTCAGATTGCGTATTCAAAACAACAGCTGGATAAGCTGCGCGACACAAACATATTCAATGTTACATTTCACATCTGGCATGCAGGACACTTTGGTACCATTAACAACTTTCGTTTGGGTCGGCTACCGTCGGTCTCTGTCGACTGGTCCGAAATAAATGCTGCATGGGGACAAACAGTTTTATTGCTTTCAGCGCTGGCGCGTAAAATAGGTCTAACTTTTGAACGCTATCGCGTTGTGCCATTCGGTAATCATTCCTACGTTGAGGTGCTGGGGGACAATCGTGAACTGCCGCTTTATGGCAGTGGAGGATTCAAGTTCTTTTGGGACACCAAGTTTGATGCGGCCATGGTTGCGTTCCTGGACTGCTTAACACAGTTTCAGAAAGAGGTAGAGAAGCGTGATACAAAGTTTTTGTTGCCTTATAAAATGGAAAAGGGCAAACTAATAGATTCCGCCACAGGAAATTCCTACTCAATTAAGTATGTGAGCTAAAAGAAACTTATTTAACATAACTTACTATTTTCTTCAAATTTTATTCTTGCAGAATACAATTCAATTCAGAGGAACAGTGGACGAAAGCCTTAAAATTCATGCTAACGAATTTGAAGTGGGGTCTAGCTTGGGTCTCTTCTCAATTTATAACCCAATGAGTTAGCCAATCAAAGTTTATTTATTTACTTACTTACATTAATTAGCGCTTAATTTATAACCAATAAAACTTAAATTTTAATTGCCTTTTTGCTTGCAATAGCTTCGTCTTCGCTGTCATCAGAGTCGTCAGAATCGCTGCCGGAAATGTCATCGCCAATCCAGAGTGCACCCTTTTTCTTTTTATTGGCCTTCGCTTTGTCCTTAGTGCCGCTTTTTCTTTTACATCCCAGGTCTGCCTTGCTGCTGGTTGCGCCGCAAGCATCCACATCTGTCTTCTTGTCATCTGTTGCACTAATCTTGGCTTCCTCGGCCTGCTTCAGGCCCTCTTCTAATGCATCATTCACTTTTTCAGTGAGCTTCGCACGTGCCTCTTCATATTGATCATCTTTGAATTCATGCTTTGGCGTTGCCAAGAGTTTTTCAATTTTCCGTTTCTTGCGTTCCTCTGCCTCGCGTTCACGTTCGCCTTGCTTATCCAGCCAAGCCCTCAAGCGTTTCTCCTCGTTTATGTCACGCAAGCGTCGTCCGCTCAAATCGCGACAAGCCTCGCGGTTTGTGGTCTTTTCAATCTGTGCACCAATGGCGCGTAGCATTGATCCAAATCCACCTTTGCCACCAACCTGGCGCAATATACAATGGATATTATGCAGTTCATGCTGATCTGCTATGTCTCCATCAAAACGCTTGCCATTGCTTGTGAGGTAGTAATCGTCAGTTTGCAATTGCTATAAAAAATAAACGTTTATTAAGCAACTCAGCCTCAAACTATAATTTTATGTATACTTACTGTTGCCTTTTCGATATGTTCGCAAATTTGTGCATATTGTATTGTACTGGTATTGACAGTAATTAACCGTTTATTGTTTATAAAAATATTAATCACCATTTTGGCTTTCGTTTATTGTACTTTTTTGCGTATTCCTCTTTGCTCTCTTTGTACGTACATATGTATGCTAGACAGAGAAAGCCGTGATGCAAACGTTTGGAAGTGTTGCCACTCTTTTTGTTTTATTGTAGAATATGCTAAAATAGTCTCAAAAATTGTTGATTACTATAAATTCTTGATTCATAATATTTTAATTTTCGTGAACTTGTAAATTCAGACATAAAATTCTTGTTACTCAATCATTTTAAGACAACTCGCACAATTGCCGCCATTGCAACAATTCATTCGCGCCGAGTTGGCAGCACGCTCTCTCGCAAACAAAGTGCTCATTTAATTAGTTCGCATTTTAGAAGACGAAAGGTAAAATTTGGCGACGCGTTTATCGAATTATTTTAACAATTTTACAAAGCGAAATAAGTGAAAATTAACAAAAACCGGTAGCGGCCACATACTATTAACGTGTGATATGTGCTAAATAAGCGCTGAGTAAATTATATGCGGTATATTAACCGCCGCAGCCACGTCACAGACAGCGCTATTAAATACAAAAAAAGTGAATTTTTGGAAATTAAATCTGAAAGCAATATACAGCGGGGAGAGAACGGCAATGAAAGCGGCGGTGGTAGTTGTTGTGTTAATGATAATTCTAGCTTGCTACATTCGTTTTACGTTCAAAGAGAAGGAGGGGTAAAACAGCAAATCGAACAACGCATAGCATAAAAGATGGCAGCAGAAAATTGAACAAGAAACATACATACAAATATACACACACACACACACTCACAATATATGCATATGTATGTGCGTAATAAAAAAAAAAAAAACAGCGCGAATACAAAAAAATTGCGTTTTGCTAGCGAAAAAGAATAACGAAAGCAATGTAAAATCCACAGTTCAATTCACAATATATACATATATCTTAGTTCAAAATGCGAATGTTGAATTTAATGTTAAACGTAAAAGTCAAGAGAAGAGGCTCGCCTCTTTTGCTTTCCCTCCCTTGTCTAACGCTCAATTTTTCTTTCGCCGACTTTTGGTTGCGTCGCTCATGAAAACAAAATCAAGTTTATGCGCCATTTCGTTTGCAAATTAAGACAAAGTAATATTAAATTGCAAATTAAACAAATGTAAGCGTTGTGTGCATTTTTGTTGGCCGGTTTCTGTTTCGCCAATCTTCCTCGTTCTCCATGTTTTCTTGCCATTATGTATTTTGTTATCGATGGTCATTCATCTGCTAGTTGATTTTCGTTCTTTCTTTCGCACTCGTTTTCTATGCGGCCCGCCTGAGTGCATGTGTGCGTGCGTGTGTGTGAGTTAGAGAGGGAATGTTCTTTATTCCAAATAAAAGTTACAAAAAAAATTAAGAAATATAAAAAATGTGTTACAAGTAATTGGTAAACTTAATTATTTCGCTTGGTGACATTTGATCGATATAAATAAAGAAATAAATTGTTAAAAGCGTTGCATCTTTTTTTGCTGCTTTTGGTGGCCCTGTTTTGCATCTGCTACCGCTGTTGTCTTTGTTTCAAAACTGGTACGCGTTGCCTGCCTGCCTGTGTACCCAAGCCCATATCACATTTGCTTTTCTAATTCCACCCATAGGGAATATACATTCATACATACATACTATGTATGTATGTAAGTACATGTGTATGTAATTCAATCATGTGCTATTGGCCTTATGCATGCGCGCACCTACTTAATAATGCTCAATTTATTTAATGCTTATGCTAATTTGATTTATTTCTTGCTCTTGTTTTACAGTGATTCCAGTGTTTAACCGAGAATCCATCTAATAAATTGGCGAACTAGTAGATAAGCCAAGCTAAATTTTTGTACCAGAAATGAGCTGGAATCCAGTTGATATATGTGTATATATATGTATATAAAACCCCAGAGAATCCAACATTTTTTTCTACAATACAAACGGATGCAAGGACATGCACACAAATATTGAGATTGATAAACGTGTGATAAATGTGTATGAAAAATTACAAAAATTTTAACTTGGTCCGCGTGGGACGAGAACAAGAGCAACAAGAAAGTTATAAATATACGAAAAAGCAAGAAAGTAATTTCAACTATTCCAAAACACTCCATTAGTGCTTAGTTAGAGTTATAAAAAAACATATGTGAAACTTATTAGTGAGATCAAACAGACATAACAAACAGCAACAACCACAGCGAAAGTGAAAGCAATAAACTGACGAACCTCAGCGTTAAGCAAAAAGATTTACTAGAATTAGCGCTAAATATATAGAGTACGTTAATATATATTTATATAAAAGAGCAAACCAATTTAGTTGAAGAGTATTGAAAATTTTGAGCTAATAGGTATGCTAATTAAATGATATATAGCAATAAATATACAATTTTTGTATATTTTACAACAAAGTAAATGTGCTTTCATTGCATTTATTAACAAACAACAATATCAAAATAAATTACTTATATAGAATATTGGCAGGCAGCTTCTTTTAAACAAGATCATAAGTTTATTTTTGTATTTGATGAGTATAGTAGTTAGAGTTTGACTGCAGTGACATAGATATTTATATTTAGCAATCAGCTAACTTCGTAGTCAAGTAGTAAGTTGTTCAACAAAATGGACGAATCACAGCCAAAAACGTTGTACGTGGGCAATCTGGATGGATCCGTGTCGGAGGATCTGCTTGTGGCACTCTTTAGCAAAATGGGCCAGATAAAAAGTTGTAAAATTATCAGAGAGCCAGGCAACGATCCTTATGCTTTCATCGAATATTCAAGCTATCAGGCAGCGAGCACTGCATTGACGGCCATGAACAAACGCGTCTTTCTCGACAAGGAAATCAAGGTATATATAGTTAAAATATTCGAAAATAGTCTACAATTTGTAACTCACTTGCTTATTCATCATTTGCGCAGGTCAACTGGGCCACTAGTCCGGGTAACACGCCCAAGACAGACATTAGCGCGCATCATCATATATTTGTGGGTGATCTAAGTCCGGAAATTGAGACGGAGACCCTGCGTGAGGCATTCGCACCATTTGGTGAAATATCAAATTGTCGCATTGTGCGTGATCCACAGACCATGAAGTCTAAGGGGTATGCCTTTGTCTCCTTTGTGAAGAAGGCCGAGGCCGAGAATGCAATTCAGACCATGAATGGCCAGTGGATTGGCTCGCGTTCAATACGCACGAATTGGTCAACGCGCAAGCTGCCGCCGCCGAGAGAGTCGAATAAGGCTGGTGGACAAGGTGGCGGCATGGGCGGTATGCCCGGCGGTATTGGTGGTGCTGGCAATGGCATCAAGAGCAATCAACGACACACTTTTGAAGAGGTCTACAATCAGTCGAGCCCCACTAATACCACCGTCTACTGTGGCGGCTTTCCGCCAAATGTTATTAGCGACGAACTGATGCACAAGCACTTCATGCAGTTCGGTCCCATTCAAGATGTGCGCGTCTTCAAGGACAAGGGCTTTGCGTTCATCAAGTTTGTCACAAAGGAGGCGGCGGCACGCGCCATTGAACACACGCACATGAGTGAAGTCCATGGCAATATGGTCAAGTGCTTCTGGGGCAAGGAGAATGGCGGCGATAACTCTGCAAATAATATTAATGCTGCCGCCGCTGCAGCAGCCAATGTAGCCGCTGTGGCAGCTGCAAATGCTGCGGCCGCAGCTGGTGCCGCCGGCATGCCGGGCCAGATGATGACACAGCAACAACTTGCTGCCGCCGCTGGAGGCGCGTTACCTGGCCAAGTGATGACACCCCAACAGATAGCAGCTGCCACGGCAGCAGCCCAAGCACAGTATCCCTATGCGGCAGCATATCAACAAATGGGCTACTGGTATCCACAAGCAGTAAGTGCACTGACATCAGTCCGCAAGGCGCCGCAAGTTAACTAATTTATGCAACCCTTTGTTACCACAGAGCTATCCAGCCCAAATGCAGACACAATACATGCAGCAGGGCTACTATCCCTATGCCTACACCACCAGTGCTCAACAGGCGGGAGGCGTGCGTAAGTAGCTGATCTCACATTTGAATTTGAAAAGGCAGACGAGATATTTAATTGAAATATTTTTTTTAGCTGCCGGCTATCGTGTTATGCCACCGAATATGGCTTGGGGTGTGCCAGGCGCCACTGTGGTGCCGGGAGTAACGGCAGCGGCAAATGCAGCCGCTGCTGCGAATGGTTCACTTGCCCCCCAGATGATGTACAGCGCTGCGATGCCACAATATCAAACCCAATGAGCAGAGATGTGACGCCTGCTTCGACGCCGACTGCTACCAGCAGGCAGCCGCTGCAGCCAACGCTTGCATCCGCAACAACGTCTAACACCAATATTACATCCAAATCATCATCAACTTTTCAGACATGTGCTCGGTAACATCAAGAACATCAACAACTGAGGTGTGGGTGAGCGTGTGTGTGTGTGCGTTGAGGTAAGCAAGCAGCAGTTGGTCGAAGCACAGCGTTAAACTATAAGTTGAACCGCTCGCAGCGCCAGCGGCGGCGCTCTGAAGCTCTGGGCGACGGGCGGGTAGCTGTAACAATCTAATCCAATCTAAGTACATGTTAAAATAATTTAATGATTTCTAATATAAGTCAGATATAGGCGTATACACGAATCGAAAACAACAAAAAGCAAGCAAAAGCAAATAAGTAATTAAAATTAATAAAACAGCAATTATTCAAAAACAAATTTGAATAAAACAATATCGCGACGTGACAAAACAAATTGTAATTGTTGTGGATTTTTGATGATGAAACATGTTGAATATACAAAAGATAAATCAACAGTGAGAATAGCCAAGATATGCAGCGACAAACACTAGACAGGCCGAAAGTAAATGATAAAAAAAAAAAATAAACAAATATAGTGCATAAGCGATTGTAAATGCGAAACATATGTAAATTCATATTTGCGATATGTGAATTATGTATGTAAAATGTAAAATAAAGAAACAAAAAAATATACAAAACAACAGATAAAATTATGGTTTTATTCCTTTTGAAAAACAAATAGAAATTTGCCAAAAATGAATTAAACAGTAGTGAAAGTTAGTTTCAGTCAATAGTTCGATTAAGTTTATATTGAACCAATACTAAACAGTGACTTAACTAGATTAAATAAAATTTATTCAGCTAAAGAAAAGTCTTGTAAAATTATTATTTGAATAAGGTTTTATTTAGAGTTCATCTTTGTATATTTTTTTTTTTGGGTATTTGTGAATTATTAGTTTGTTAGCAGGAACAAACCAAGGTAAGTTAAAGCTGTTAAATATACTAGCATCAATAGCAATTACGCTACGTACAATAATAGAGGAAACGTTGCTATAAATAATAAGCGCTAGATGCATTTAAACATGTATTTGTGTGTGTTGGCTCCTTCTGATATTTAACAAACGCCTATGGACAACCAGCTGTTGATATATTGTACAACAGATACTTTGAGGAACTAAAAACTAGTTGATGTTGAGAGCGCGCACTAAAATTATATATGTATGTATATTATGCTGCTGCTGCACTTTTCTCTTACAACTATGCTTAATGGCTATGATTACATGGTAATTAGATGGGGTTTGTTTTCTAAAACAATTCATTATGATTATGGTGGTGGTGGTTGTGTGAATGGCATTGAGTTTACAACAGAAACAAGTTCAAAGATAAATGTTTTTGATTTTACGTATACAGCTATGGAAGTATAAGAAATAACTTACATTAACAAGTTTGGAATGTATTGTACTACAAAAAAGCGCTTAGAAACATTTTAAAGTTTAAAGTTTTACTAAAATAACGAACAAAATTCTTACAACTTTATGAACAAAACTTAAAGAGAAAATACATGATAAGTTTTATAATAAATGTGTACAATTTATATGTGACAATCTTTCGTGAGCTAATCACTTAAATTTAGCCGAAAAAAAACTTGGAATTAATTCATACAATGTTCTTAAATATACGTAAATAGACAGAACGAGAACACAGCAATGGAATTTTTGTGATACAGTTAAGAACTACAAGAATAAAAGCGTAACTCTTCATTAAATAAAAATACGAGTCAACGATGAAAAACTAAAGTCGCAGTACCAAGAAAAAAACAATATATAAATTCCAACACTCACATAGAAGCGTGCTCCGTGGACAAGGGGGCCGCGCTGGGCAAGTGGGTGCATCGTTTGTGTATTTTTCTTTCGGGTGGGTGAAACAAAGTATTAAACTAAATAGTGATGTCGCCATATTCCTGTGCCCACTTCTCGTACGAGTTAAGGCTTTCTGGTGCCACTGAGCGGCGTATGCGCTTAAGCGAATTATGAAAATCTTGCTCTGTAATGGGACGCATGGCACTAATGTCCAGACACTTGACTTGCTCCACATTAAGTTCGCGTATGGGCTCGAGTGCGGCATCCTTAGCCAGCGCCGTTAGATCGGAGCCCGAATAGCCATCCGTAATGCTGGCCAAACGTGCCAGTGCAGCCGTATCCAGCGGACTTCCTTGCTTCTGCAGCAAGCGATTTAGCAGCAGCTCCCGCGTTATCGCATCGGGCAGTGTGACGTAGACTCGTTTGGTAAAGCGACGCAGAGCAGCATCATCCAATTCCTTGGGACGATTAGTCGCTGCCAGCACGACTATGCGATCGCCGTCCGGATTGCCTGGCAGACCATCAAATTCAACAAGAAATTCGGTCTTTAAGCGACGCGAGGCCTCATGCTCATTGCTGCTGCGCTCAGAAAGCAGAGAGTCTACCTCATCTATAAATATAATCGAGGGCTGCATGTGCCGTGCCACAGCAAAGAGAGCACGCACCAGCTTTTCGCCATCGCCCACATATTTGCTGGTAAGCGACGCCGCCGAGATGTTTAGAAATGTGGCGCTGCATTCGGTGGCAACGGCGCGTGCCAGCAGCGTTTTGCCATTGCCAGGCGGGCCAAACAGCAGCAGTCCCTTGGCGGGTGCGCGCAGTCCTTAAATTCAAGCATAAATATTATTTTCGAAACGATTCTCTGGCTTGTTTTGGCTTACCCGTAAAGAGCTCGGGACGCACGGATGGCAGTATAACCATTTCCTGTAGCGCCTGCTTGGCCACATCCTGGCCAGCAATGTCAGACCACTCAACCTTGGCGCCACCCTCAACAATCTCATCGAGTATAAGCTGCACCAGCTTCTGCTCCACACCCTTCACACTCACCAGCGGCGTGCTGGCGCCACTGCCACCAGCCGCATTATTATTTATAGGCGTACGTGATCGTTGCGGTGGCGTATTGCGACCAGAAGACTATGAATCGATAGAGATGAATGGAAGCTCTAAGATGTGCAGCAAACAATACTTACAAATTGACGTCGCACAGCAGGCGGCGTGGCTGCTGTCTTGCCAGGCTGACGTTGCAAGGCGGCGGCACCCACTGTGGAGCTAGTTTTGGAGCCTAGATTACGTGGCAGCGTTTGCGACTTGTTAGCCACAGCCAGATTGCCGGGACGCTTGTTGCCAATGGTTAACTTACGTCCAGAAGCTGCAGTAAAATTGAACATAAGATTATAAAGCAACGACTTTCCAATTTGCTTAGCAATTAATTGAAATAAAATGCAAATGAAAATAATAAATAAACCAAAGAATTATACATGCATGCGGATGCAGGTGCTGGATAGGATTAAGATTGTTTGTTGAACTGCTGCGCGTGCTGCAAGTGGCTGTGTTAACACGAAGTGGCACTTACCCGCTGGCGGGGCTTTAGCTGATGTGCTGCTGCTTGCGTTGCTGATGGGCTTTGGTCCATAGCCGCTGCTGCGTAGTCTAAGCTTTGACGCCTCTGTAGTGCCAAGCAGCATGGGTTGCTTATCTTTAAGCTGTGGCTGCTTTTGTTGTTGTTGTTGTTGCTGCTGCTGCTGCTGTTGTTTCTGCTTTTGCTCTTTGAGCGACAGTCGTTGCATTTGCAAATCTTCCTCACGCAACGCTGCGCAGTTTATTGAAAATGTGGGGGAAAATGGGGCGCGTATGTAGAACAAAACAAAACCGAAAAGAGTGCAACAAACAAACGTGCAAAATATAAACAAAAGAAATACAAATGAAATCAAAATATTACACTACACTTAAAGAACCATTGAGCTGCACTCACCGAGAAAGTGCAGGCGATCTCGTGCCATGGAGAGATTCGTTTGCATTTTATCATGCAATCGCTGTGCACGGTCCCAGACCTCGCCGCGACCACTCCAGCAGTCCACAGCAATGCCATCCTCCAGCTCCTTAATGCCTTTGCGATATAGCTCAATAGCCAGCTCCTTGTGACCTAAAAGCAACAACAAAGAAATACAAAAGAGAACTTGCAATGAGAGTGCAAAGTGTGAAGAGTGTGGGAGTGCGGGCTATTGATTCTCGCCGTTTGCATGATGACTCATATGTCGAGCACTCCAGCAGCCATACAATGCGCGTGCAAAAGCAGGCACAGACACAAAGGCAATCAACCCCACACACACACAAACACACACACATACAGACACTCATATATAAGCACACACGAATACAGTCAAAGCCAAACTTACCTTCGTTTTCTTCGTCGATTTTGAGTGCCTTGGAAATATACTCAAAGGCGCGTCGATGATGATGCTTCTGCTTGGCCAGCAAGGGATCACCTGGTCCAGGCGAATAGCCACTGTTTCCAGCGCGTCCACTTGACATCTCTAAGGGCCGTTGACGTTGCGGCAATACTAGCGCCTGCTGCTCAATATCCGCCAAAGGTTTTAGCGGTTGCTGCTCCTTGGAGTTCTGCACAACAATTTCAATATTACAGTCACGACGATGCGGACTGCGATAGATCACCTTTGTGCTCGCGCCGTAAATGTAGCGAAATATACAAAACAGCTGATAGATCAGCGAGCGCAATACGTTGAATAGGAATATTATGGGAAATGAAACAACGTAAAGATTTTGTTTGTGCACCGAGCCGCCACTGCGCGGATAACTACCGCTAGTTGGCGTCAAATCCGCATCGGTGGTGTCGTCGTCTGGCGAACTCCCTGGCGTCGTTGAAATTGCTGTTGTTGTGACCGCTGTTGAACGCTGTCGATTGGACGTGACTTTTAGGCTGGATTTACTGTCATCAATATGTGCTTCGCTGCAGCTGCGACTGCGACTAGCGCCCGCTACGCTGGCGCTGATCTTGACCGGCGACTTGGTGCTACTGCTGGCGCTGGAGGAGGACGATTGGTTTTTGGTGCGTACCATCGATATCGATTCCGTTGCGTCGCAGCAAGCTGACGCCTGTGTTCGTTTTCGCAATAGCTCCGCTCTTTACTCTGCCCTCATCCACCACCCCCACCACCAGCAACACCCACAAATGAAGTTTTAGTTTCCTCTTACTACCACACAGAACGTTGAAAAGCTGAGACACAAAGAGAACTCTCGTTTAAATAATGACAGCAAGCAAATTAACTGAAATGGAACACACAACGCGCGCGCTTTAAGTTACTAATTGTTGTTGCTGTCGCTCATTTTATTTATTGAACAATTGAGTTAAAAGACGTTTAACAGCACAGTTCTACCCGTCAGCGTTGCCAGAGTGTGACACAACTCTTATCGAAAAGCAATCAGTATTGCCTTCCGATAGGTTTAGTTTTGTGCTCATCACTAGAGTTAGAGTAAATCAGCTGCCGTGTTCATCTTCGTGTCTCGGCTAAATTCTGCAATTTTTGCATAACAAAAACCAACAAAATTGTTTGATAGGCAAAACAAAACGTTAACTTACTGGCAACTGAGAAACGCGTTGGCAAACTAAACGAAATGGGGCAGTACGCAGAGTCGCAGCGTAAGAATGTGAGAATTTTATTGGTAGGCGATCCAGGCGTGGGCAAGACATCGCTAATACTGTCGCTGGTAAGCGAAGAATACCCAGAGGAAGTACCAGCGCGAGCCGAAGAGATAACAATACCGGCTAATGTAACTCCCGAGCAAGTGCCCACAAATATAGTCGACTACTCCAGCATGGAGCAGTCTGATGAGACGCTGGCGGCGGAAATAAACAAGGCACATGTTGTATGCATTGTGTATGCGGTCAATGATGATGATACATTGGATCGCATTACAACACACTGGCTGCCGCTGGTGCGTGCAACATGCAACAGTGCTGACGGCGAGCCCGACGTGATGCGCAAGCCCATTGTTCTAGTTGGCAATAAAATAGACACGATTGATTACTCCACTATTGATAGCGTGCTGGCCATTATGGAGGACTATCCAGAAATAGAGAGTTGCGTTGAGTGCTCCGCCAAGACGCTGCACAATATTTCGGAGATGTTTTATTACGCACAAAAGGCCGTGCTGCATCCCACATCTCCACTGTATATTATGGAAGATCAAGATGTGAGTGTGAGCGTTATTAATTCTTTAATTCACTACTAATTATGGGTACTTTGCTTTCAGCTAACGCCTGCCTGCAAGAAGTCGCTGGTGCGCATATTCAAGATATGCGACATTGATAGCGATAATCTTCTTAATGATTACGAGCTGAATTTGTTTCAACGTCGCTGCTTCAACACACCGCTGCAGCCGCAAATACTCGACGAGGTCAAGGCCGTCATACAAAAGAACGTGCCGGATGGCATCTACAATGATGCAGTGACACTAAAAGGTTTTCTCTTTCTGCACTGCCTGTTCATACAGCGTGGTCGCAATGAAACCACTTGGGCAGTGCTTCGACGCTTTGGCTACAATGATCAGTTGGAGATGTGCCAGGAGTATTTGCGACCGCCCTTGAAAATACCACCAGGCAGCAGCACAGAGCTTTCACATCGTGGCCAACAGTTTCTAATTGCACTTTTTGAGCGATACGATCGCGATGGCGATGGCGCTCTATCCCCAGAGGAACACAAAATGTTATTTAGCACTTGCCCCGCAGCGCCCTGGTCGTATTCTACAGATATACGCAAGTCGTGTCCCACCAATGATGCGGGTTGGGTGACATTGCATGGCTGGCTGTGTCGTTGGACTCTGCTAACGTTGCTCGATGTAGTCAAGACGCTGGAGTATCTTGGTTATCTGGGCTTCAGTGTACACGAAAATGACAGTCAGCTGGCAGCTATACATGTCACTCGGGAGCGTCGCATTGATTTGGCCAAGCGTCAAAGCAGTCGCTCCGTCTACAAATGCCATGTAATTGGACCAAAGGGCTCTGGCAAGACAGGTATGTGTCGCGGTTTTCTTGCCGAGGACATGGCCAAGCTAGTGGGCAAGGAGTTCAAGACGAATGTGGTGCACTGCATTAATTCGGTGCAGGTCTATGGCCAAGAGAAGCATTTAATATTGCGCGATATCGATGTGCGTCATGTGCTGGATCCGTTGCAGCCTCAGGAAGTCAACTGCGATGTGGCTTGTCTGGTCTATGATGCCTCTAATCCACGCTCCTTCGAGTATGTGGCACGCATATACATAAAATACTATGCGGAAAGCAAAATACCCGTTATGATAGTGGGCACCAAGTGTGATCTCGACGAGCGACGCCAGGACTATTTAATGCAACCAGCCGACTTCTGTGAGAAATACAAACTGCTGCCACCGCATATGTTCAGCTTAAAGACCAACAAAAAGGAACTTTACACTAAGCTGGCCACTATGGCAGCGTTTCCGTGAGTATTTTCATTGCTTTGTCATTGGTTCATGTTAGGGAGCATGGGATCTTGGTCATATCGTGTTCATAGCATCTGCATTAAGATACACTAACGGCTGTAAATATGCACCCATTCAATGGGCTTATAAAATTGAGTTTCTAATCTAATCTAAAGTCTTTAAAATGAATGGATAGACAGTTTTATAAGCACATATGAAATTTCATAAATACTTTAATCATAGGGTTCACATAGTAATATCTATATTTATTCTCTTATTTCCTCTTTTTATCTGCGTCCTTGTGTTTGGTTTTTGTTTGATTTGTTTTGTTCATATTTATGCAACTTCTATTAACTTATGGATCGAAATTGGTTGGTGGCGCTGGCTATAAAACTTGGACGGATGGCAGGCGTTTTCAAGCTGCCTGGATACTGTTCTATAGACACAGGTTGGTACAGCTTTGGGAATCGGCGTAAGTGTTAACTGCTTTATATTAAATGTTACTAATGTGTACACTCTGTTGTTGTTTATATATCTTACAAGCGTCACGAGTGCCCGTCATCTCAATCACACACGCACAACATTACATACGCTTAATTGTGCTTACTAAAGTGGTGTGGCTAGCTTAAACATCATCTTGCACAACATTTTTATACAACTAAAACACATTTTAAGCAGCAGCAGTTTAACTAATTGCATTTTTAACAACTTCACAGACATTTGCGGCAATTTGGACTCATGACGGAGGACCCCAAGATTTGGATTAAAGCTGGTCTGGGCGTCGCTGCTGCTACTGTGCTGGGATTTATAGTGCTAAGAGCCTTTGGCGTAGGTGGTTCTAATTCACGTTAAGAGTTTAATATGCTTAGAGCCATATAACTTAATAATGAGTTTAGTTTCGTTTATAAAATACTTTTGGCGTTTTGTAAATCAAAATTTATTGTGAAAAAATACTATGCAGTAGTGTTGCAATGCGAAAACTTTAATTTGCAGCAACTCAATACTAAGTCATGTACATATAAACGTTAAAAGCAAATTATTCAATTAAATGCCAGCAAAGTTTATAGACAGATTCCAAGAGCCGCTGAGTGTCAGGTCTGGAGCAAAGGCAGGGAATTGGCAAATTAAACTTATGTTTGGCTTGACGCACGTTGCAAACGCATTTCTAGGACTTACATATAGTAGTATATACTATGTTGACATAAATATATATAATTTGTAAACTTTACTCTTCACTTTCGCCGTTAAGTCTATATAATCAATATATTTATGACCATCACGCATGCAATGTTGTGATTACATTTTGTAAACCCAATGCATAAACAGAAACATATACTCTACTATATATTTACATATATCTATAGTGCTATACATTCATACCTATAGTTTGTGGTATCTTTGTAAATACGCGCAAATTTCGCCTGAGCAATAAATCTATATTTAAACATTACTTTTATCTTATCGAACTAAATGCAATAGTGTCTTAGTTCTTAATAGCATTCGCCGCAGCCGCTGTGGGTGACATGCAATTCCCATCGGGATACCGCTTCTGGAATTGGGTGATCAGCTCGGGATCTACTAAGCGTATGCCATCAAGCTGATTGCCCAACGTTATCCAGTTGGGTTGTATATTGTGTGGACGTCCAAATAGCTCTATTTTACGTGTACCTGGACTGAGGCGCTCTATAATGCCGTATATTTCATCTGGCTTGTGACTGGTCGCACGCACTTCGGCCACAATGACATCGCAGTCAAGGCCGCGATTGAGATTCGTGGGATTGCCCTTCATGCCCACCAAACAGTGTTCCTTGCCATGATTCAGCCAGTGTCCAGTGCGTCCCGTGCGTATGATTCGCTGCAGTTGATTGGTCTTAACCCAAATGAGCTCGTCGACGCGCTCATAGCCCCATAGCTTCAAGCAGTCACGTCCCAACTCCATGGCACGCCCTGTAACCCACAGAAATATGAGGCCCTCTTCCTGCAGCGCGGGTATACCCAGCGCACGCATCTCATCATCGGACATAGTGCCGTAGGGCAGCTCCATGTGTATATCCCATGGTGGATCGGCCATGACAACGGCAAATTTACCCAAGACGGTCATGTCAAGAAAACGCAGATCACATTGTATCCACTGTGGCGGATACAAGGTGCAGCTGGGGTCGATGCTGCGCTTTAGACTGAGCTTGGTCTTCACATCTGTAGGTTTGTTGTTGTTGATGTGTGGCAGCGTGTCCACCTCGTAGTGCACATACTTGCAAGTGGCCATATGGAAGCAGGTGTTCAGAAAGCTGCAATCGCCCAGCGATTCATCTGTGTGGGACTGTATAATCTTTTTGAAGTGCAGCTTGGTGCATTTGTCAGATTCACCGGAGGATTCACTGTCATCTGTAGAGGCCTGTGAATCGACTTCGCAGGTGTTGATTGCCTCTGAAGTAATCTCACCATCCTCTGTATCTTCAGAGCTCAATGTGACCGTGACCACCTTGTCGGCGTCAGCATTTGCAGCCGCCACTCTACGCAATTCCCTTTCCTCGCGACGCTCAATTTTCTTCTTGGCTGCCATCTCATTGGCCACCTGTTGTGCTTTGAGGCATTCCACTTTGGTGCCATGTGAACAGAATTCCATAACCTGGGCGCCACCATGTGATTTGAATTTCTCGGCCACTGAACGCTCCTTAGCAGTCGGCTTGGTGAGTAGCTCCAAAATCTCCTCTCCAACTTGCTTGCTTTGCTTTTCACGCGTTGAAGGCATCGATAACAGCATCATAATATCATCCGAGGTATCTAAGCTCGTGGATTCCTTACGCGCTGACTTCCCATCCACCTTAGGCACTTTGCGCTGTACCTCCTCATCGCTGTCCAGCACCTCTGCTCTATCGTCCACTAATAAAAAATGTTAATCAATTAAAAGCTTAATGATTGGAATTCTGCTTACATTTGCGTTTGGCATCTGCCTCCTCTTTGTTTTGGCAAGTGTCGTTGACATCGTTGTAAATTTCTAGCAGCTCTTTGGTCTGCACTGATATAACCTCATAGCCTGCTTCTGTGCCAATGGTTACATTTCTTATGCTAATCGCACCTTGATTGGCCAACTTCTTCAATATAAAGTTTACCATTTCCAAGTTTGGGTTTTCTGTCACATTTGTAATTTTTTCCACAATCTGTGTGGAAACAATGGGCAAGACCAGCGTGGCGGCGCTGAGAGACTGCAGCACAGCCTTTTGCACTTCAACATCGACTTCTTCTGCAAGTATTGAGCAAGGATTATATTTGAAGCCGGTTTGCCGGTTACAATACTTACCGAGCTCTTTCTTGCATTGATCCTCCTGTTTATCTGACAGTATCTCAGAGCGCTCCTTTTTGCGCTTCTCCAACTTTTCCCGCAGCGTATTGCGCTTTGTTTTCAGCGATTTGATATCCCATGCGTCGGCCATTGTTGATCAATATAATATGTACACAAATGTTTATGTTTTATTCCCAACACATTTACACATACACAAGACGATAGCACTTATCGCGACTCGATAATCTACAAGTTATCTCACAATATTCGATTGGCTATTCGCACAATATTATTGCAGATAATACTCGCAAAACTTGTTTCGAGTTTAATTGACAAATTTATGATCTACAGTAGGATTGTCTTTATATATATATATTTTTTTTTCTTTTATTGTGTTTTATTTTAAATAATTAATAACCTATTTTTAATATTAAATACCAATAATGGAAGTGAACTTATCAACTGGAACTTCGTTCGTTCAGCTTCATGTCGCTCAATTGAGCTTGTTCTGAACGAGTCGAAACAGCTCTACAAGAAACGCGTTTAATTTTGTAAAATATTAAATGATAAATGTATAGAGTGTTGTATATAGTGCTGGCATTTGAATTTAAATTAAACGTAAAACAAATGGTTTAAAATTCATAGATATGTATGCATGAAACGAGTGCTAAAAGCCCGAGTGTTTGCTGCATTAATTTCATTGTTACTATTTCAATTGCGGAGAGAGCATAAATGCGCGAATAAACAATTCTAACACGAATACAAAATTTTTGCAAAAAGCGCCCAAGTTGTTTTTGCTTCGTGAGTGTGTGCGTGTGTATGTGTTTGCGTTTGGGGAGTGCGCATATTGTTATTGTTGCACTCTCTCTCTCTATCTATCTCTCTGACTCGCCCCAATTGGTCTTTCGGTCGCGCTCTTCCTCTTGCTGTCTTTAGCAATGCGAATGGTTTATAACGGCGACATTTGCACGGCTACTTTGGAGCATGACGGTCGTATCGCTATTGTATACGGAATCGCAGTGCCATAAAAGACAACGCGTACGCGCGTAACCCATCCCACAAGAGCTACAGCAAAGGGCGCGGGGGAATCAGTTTAATTCTGCAACAGATTCAGATTGATATTCAGCGTAAATACGTAAAAACTCGTGTTATTGATTCTGTGTGCGCAACTGTGTGCGTGTGTTTGTGTATAAGTGCGTTTTGCAGTTGCAGCTCCAATTCCTCTCTTCCCACTCGTTTCTGTTCGCTCGTGATTCTGATTCTGTGTATACCATACAAAAACAACATTTTTCACCAGTTAAGGGCGAGCAGAGTAAGCACCACAGAAGGCAGCTGGCGTCACGCCCCAACTAACTAGTGCAGTGCTTGAATAAAAATAAAATTGGAGAAAAATTGTTAAACAAGATTCGTTTAGAGAGAAAAAAAATCAAAGTAGGCAACGCAGCAAGCGCCACTTTCATTTAAAGAAAAACAAAAAAAAGTGAAAGAGATTAAGATGTGATTAAACGCAACTCGCCTGCTCTTGCTCATTTTTAATAATGTGCGCTAGAAATTAATAGAAAACACAACAAACAAGTATATACTACTACAACAACAAACACAATAACAATAATAATAATAATAACAACAACAGCACCAAATAAATATAACCATGAAGATGGTTGACAAATCAGCCAAGCTGATGGATAAATTTGTCAACAGCGGTGGCAGTGGCAGCGGCGCTGGCGGCGGCGGCAGCAGCGGTGGCGCTGGCTCGACATCATCAGCAGCTGGAAATGTGGGCGCTAACGCAGGTGCGTCGACAGTGGGCTCGGCTGGCATTGGCGGCAGCAGCAGCATGACAGCTAATGGACAGAAACCGGTGCCAATGAAACTGTTTGCCGCCTGGGAAGTGGATCGAACGCCACCAAATTGTATACCGAGGTGAGTGCAAGTGTAAAAAAAAAATATATATCAAGTAAAAAAATTGTAGCAGTATTTACATAATTTGTAATTGACAGACGCTAGCTAAACGACAGATAGAGAAAGAGGGCGCGTGAAAAAGAGTGCGACTGGCTACGTCACTGCACTACGTATTGCAATTGTGCCGTTACCGTTGCTCTGCTGCCTTTTTGTTTTGTTTGCTGAGTTTTTTTTCGCTTTTTGTTGCTGTTAGTTTGCGCTCGCAAATTTAACGTTTTGCTTGTTTCCGTTCGATTTGTGTATGGGGCCTTTGTTTTGCTTTCTATTTTTAAAGACGACAACAAAAAATTGCACAACAACTGCAACTGTTACTATTGCTGCTGCTGTTGTTGTAGTTGTGCGATATACTCTAGAATTACAAGCTAAGTGAGCAGGGCATGTCAGTGTTATCTCTCAATAGAAATTTCGCCATTACAGACTCTACAGTGTCTCCCAAGTATATGAGTCATATGAGAAAAACATAACTTACGTGTTGATTTTGGCGAATGTTTGCGTTCTGAGGCTGATAAAACCCACACGCATCAAATTGAACTTGTTGACGTTGCTAATTAAAAAAGAAAATGCCATGCTCTTGTCACAAAGGCAACAGAAATAAAATTAGGCATCAGCTGATCTACTTTTTCTCCAGTCTATTTGTATCTTACCCTTTCTGTTTTTTATATATTATATTTGTTTGTTTAGCACCACCCCAAAAGTAAAAAGGTCATGCACCGCCAGCTGCGACAGAAGCTGTTTTATCTTTTTGGCCTCAGTCTCGGTCTTGGTCTTTGTTTGTTTATAATTATGCGCTTGCTTGGGCCCCGCCTATAGATATAATTAGAAGTTGTAGCGATTTGAGTCAAAAAACTTTTACCCAGAACGACAGCAAAGAAAAACATTTAACTTTCACCCAGCGACATTTTCCTCCCCAGACAAACAAATTTCGCAACTACTTAACTGATGAAATGGCATTTAGCTAAGGGATTTGCAATGAGCAAAATGCCATTTTTATATATATGTATGCAGCATGGGGCACGTACAAACCAACGGTATTGGCTAAGAAAAAAAATATTTTCTTTTTGTTTACTTGGGTATTGGTTAAAGATACGTGCGTAGACAGAAGTCTGCAAGTAACTGCAACTGAGGCAATCAAATTCACATCAAAAGCCAGACTTATTGTTTAAATCTGTGCAGAGATTGAAAGGACTATTGCTTATACATTTGAAGCAAAAATACAGAAATTTGTTTCAAGCTATTTTTTTCTTTCTAATCAGTGTAATTGTTATTACATTTACCAAACTGTAGATCGCTTTAACACGTGCATATCTCCCCTCTCAATCTATTTTTAATATATTTTATAGATTGTTTATGTTTCTCAAGGCTCAAGTGAATGCAATTCAAAATGCACTCGTAAAAGTAAAACTGATAGTCACAGTATGTTGTTGAAGTATCTCAACCCCTCAAAGGGGCTCTCGCTTATCTCTTTAGTGATATTTGTTACTTTGTTTGTGCAATTGTCAATCTAAGGCAATAAACAAATGCTCCAGATCGTTAGACAAACTGAAATAGTGTTATAGATTTAATAAATTCTTGATAGCTAATGCCTTAACCTAAACAAATACAAATTGTGCAATAGATTTTAACATGTTTACAAAACAGCAAGCAATGTTGTTGACATTTTTCGAAACACATGGCAGATCGACAATCAGGCAGACATATGTATAGAATCTACATTTATTTATATCAAAGCTAAAAATAAAACCCTTAACACAATTTGTTGTTGCTGTTGCTGATAAAAATCTTTTGGCGCCCAATGCTAATTTCATCAAGATTGCCAATGGATTTCAACTAGAAATTTAATTGCAAGTCGGTTTTAGCAGTGACATACTTTTTGTTGTTGTTAAAATATATACAAATGATGTTTTGCGAAATTTTGCGACAGCTGCTTTTGGCAGTTGCCTAGAAACATAGAAAAGCAGCAGCGGACTTGATGCTTTCATTTAAATTTATTAAAATATTCTATTTGATAGCAAAAAGAAAGACGTTAAGCTTAATGGCTTAATATCGTTAATTTAATTTAAGATTAAAAGATTAGTTGAGTAGTAAAACTGTAAATATAAAATGCTTGCTATAAATATTCAATTCGACTTAAATAACAAATATTATGAAATAATCAAGACTTTCATTCGTTTTACAAATTAATATTGCTAACTTATATATTCAAGTTAGGGTATTCAAGGCGCGACTGTTACGTGTGCGCATTAATTTTTATAAATATTTGTGTCTAAATGCTGCGCATGTTGCTTACAAAATGTAGCCTTGAACTTTTTGTTTGTGCTGCCAATACAACAAAAACAACAACAACAACAACAACAATAGAAGCATCATCAGCTATCCCACTTGCACTTTGTTTATATGTATATGCAATTGACAAATTGTGTACATAGCCGTGTATTGTTTAAACAATGAAAATCCATTGCAAACTGAATGTATTTGCCAAAATGAACTTAACCCAATGTTTATGCAAAATTTTCAAATTCTCTGTGTGCTCAATTAAATGCCAGCGAGACCGAAATGGCCAAGTGTCTGTGCTTGGTGATTACCCGACCGGAAAGAACAATCGATTTAACCAATGTGCATTGGTTGCTGCTGACCCAAATACCAAACCTAAAAATTGAAAAAGCCACACAATGAACATGAAGAAAAAGGTCTAAGCGCATTAGATACAAACTGCGGCCGCTTATGAGTTAATGCTAATGCATTTTCACATTTTCCAGTGGAAAATCTGGCCGTTGGTCTGGTCATTAGGGTCAGGCAAAGCAATCAATTAAATGTGCAGAGTGCAAAGCCGAGAACGTGAAGTTGGAGAGCCAAGTAGCTGAGCGAGTGTCATTGACAATGAAACAATGAACAATGCATGCATACTATATGTAATGCTCATTTTTTATGCTTGGCACAAAGGAGGAGTTTTGTATTTTATACACTTTGACATTTAAAAGAAGCAAGGAACAGGGTAGCGTGAAGTTGAGACAGAAGAAGGCGTGGCCAGACTACAGCAAGACAAACTGAGTCGAACTCAGAGACTATGAGAGCTAGAGCAACCAAATTTGGTATGTATGGCTCAACTATTTGGCAATTTGCTTATATTTTTTTAATGTTTGTTGCTCTAGTCACAAGTGTATATAAAAATTGGCTGCGCCCAACTTTAATGCGCTTACTTGTTTTCACTTGTGACTCATGCCAGGCAAACTTTGGCGCTGTTTCTGCTTGCCTTGCACTCGACAATGAGAAAGACAGACGACGGCCAATGTCCAATTGCAGCAGCGTCAAGTTTGTTGACTTGTGTCTCTGCCAACCTGTGCTTAGGTGGAGCTGCCAGCAGCAACAACAATAACGACAACAACAACAACAACAACGAGTTAGTCGCAGGAGCTTCCGCTTGAACATGCTACAAAACCAAAACGACTTCAACGAGCAAACGGATGTCAGCTGCATAAATCGTTGACTGTCTGCACACACACACACACATCTGCATGCAACACACACACATATGCACACACATACACATCGTTACAATTTGACCATAAAACTGCAATTTATTAGCATATAAAGTGCGCTCTTGGGACTTAGGCTCTGCTTTCGACCAAAATGTGCAGTGCAGGTTTTCGTTGAAAGAGCAAAAAAGATGAATAATGGGGCAATATATATATATGGATCTGATATATATATGGATTTTTGTTTCATATGAAACGTGAGCACAATAAAAATTTAATTAAAACTTAAGCTTGTGGCTTTATATTTTGTAACTTAATCTAGATATGGCATCTTTGATATGTCAAGCGACTAATTTTGACTGTTGACAGCATCGTCTTGACATGTGTCATCCAATTGAAGTTCAAGTTCATCAGCAGTCACTTAATTTTAATTAAAATTTGCACTTAACGATAATTAATTTGAACTCATCGAGTGCCCCAAAACAAAACGCCTGACCAGACGTTATGTTAGTCATTATCATCAAATTTCAACCAATTTTCATTAGCATAAAAACCTCGTGCATCGATTGAAGTCTGGCATAGTTTAAATTGTTAATTAATAGCTGCTGGCCGCTGTTGTCATGTGATAAAAAACTTGCGACAAGTGTGTGGCATATGTATCTGTATTTGAGTAACAACCAGAAAGGGAAAGGCAAAACAATTTGCGAACAATTTTTGTGGCACACACTGAACTGAACTCAATTCAAGACAAACGCAGAGCCATTAGTTCAAAAATCTACAAGAGGCGTAGATCAGGCGGTCAAGTTGCTGCTCAAAGTGAAAGAAGATGCTTGACAGCAATATAATAATAATAATAATAATAATAGTAATAATAATAGTAATAGTCATAATACATTTCGCTTAGCATTTTTGCATATGAACAGTGAACAGTGAAACTTTTGTCAATTTTGTAAACTATTGCCAAAGTGCTTTTGCTTTTGCTTTTTGAGTGAAAAGAGCTTTCAACTTTGCCACTGGCCCACTTGGCCCACATAAAAAACGCAAAAACTGTTAAGTTAGTTTTGAACTTATTGCCAAGTGTATTTGCTGCTTTAAATAGAAGAATTATATTTTGTATATCAGCATAAAATTTTATGTATTATAAATCAAACAAGCGCCCAATTGTTTATATGCTTACGAACATATTTGTGGTAAACAAATGCCAAGAGAACAATTTGCAAAGCAGCAAAGTATTTTTATAAAAATCAATTTAATTCGCCTGCAAACTTTAGCCTAGGCTTTGATCAAAGAAATTTCAATTAAGCTTAAGCTAAGGTGGCGTTGCCTGCTGTGCTGCTGACCACCCATGGTGCTCACCTTGCTGCTGCTGCTGCTGCTCCAAGCTACAGCCATGTGCTGATTGTTGGGGACACTTGAGTAAAAGGCGCTAGTTAATTTTATGGGATTGTTTTACACTCGCTCCTGCAGTGCAGCACCAGCTACAGCTCCAGCTCGAGCTCTTCAATATTCTTTGGGTGGGGCTTGTCTATTAACTTGGCGCTGTCGTTTCTGGTTGAGAAATGTGTGCTTAAAACACTTTATCATGACACACCCCATACTCTAGTATAAAGAGGAAAGCTCCTTGCTTGTCGCTCTCTCTCTGCTCACTCCTGCTTAGTTTTGTTGCTTGGCTTTTTATGGATTTATGTCAGTTTTTGATGTGCATAGCAACTAGGCAAGCACTTGATTGGACTTTTTGCACAGCTGTGGGCGAATTACCAAGGCGGCGGCACATGTGTACATATACACATCGAAGGTTTGTCTGAGTATATAGCCAAAGCATATGTATGTATTATGTTCTTAGGCTGGAGCTGTTAAAAGTTTATTTATATGCTATGAATGTCAACAAAATCCAAAACGATTTGCGTCACTACTTAAGCGTGCATGTGCACAAAATAAACTTAATATATATAAATATATATATACTTATATACAAACATATGTAAAAATACTTGTTTTGGCTACTCTGGCAAATTAAGACTAATTAATCTCATGGAAAATTTCAAGCTCTTTAAATATTAATATACTTTTCTTAGAATACATATTCCATATTCAGCTTATAAAGCATTTCGATAATTTAGCAATTTTGATAATATACATAGAAATATTTTAAAATTTATTCTTGCCTTTAATAATTTTGCAAATAATTTTCAAGGCTTGGCTGCGGTTGAATTAAACTCTTTTAAATTTAAAGTTTAGCTCTGTCTGCTATATATATCTGTTGCTCAAATTTATCTTTCGATTTCTACTTGATTAACCAAACCTTTAGTTACAATTTATGATTCATATTTTTAGCCAGCTGCATTGTTGGCAAAAAAATGAATTTGTTAACACATTTTTCAAAACGCAGCCAGCTGTGTATGGGATGTTCGTTTCGTTTGACTGACCGCGCCCCCAACAAACGACTCCTCGCCTTGCTGCCTGCCGCCCTCGCCAACGCGGCGTATGATTAATCGGTTGACAGATTCATGCGGCATTTGTTATAAGTTATTGTTTATATGCGAAACACATGCACAAAGCATTGACATTTATTTATGTGTGTGTGCGTGTGTGTATATTTAATATTCAATCCGTTGAACAATTTGTTAATGACCCATATATCGTATAACTCAAGTTATTACAGCGCTTAAGCGTTGCAGCATTGCTGCGGCTTCGGTGTCACTTGAGTTTCATGTCTTGGCTGCTGGCAGCTTATAAAAGCAATTTGGCTTTGCTATTGACTTGTCAATCATTAGCAGCGATAATCCATCAAATTAGTTAATTACAGTTTTAGTTCGAAATCGATTGAAGTCGTATAGATTCCCACAGTGCTGCAACTTTAAAATAAATCTATGCGCCCAATTGACTAGCTGCTGTTTAATTGTTTATGAGAACGCACTCACTTGTTATTTGGCTGCAATTTGCGTTGAAATTTTAATGCGAATTGACAGCATGTAATATTTATTATTGCTCAGCCGCCCTGTTGATAAATCGCATTAAATATTGATAACAAGTGAATGAACTGCAATAACCCCTGAGAAATGGCCGTATGCATATATGTGACTTAAACTGTAATTTAGTTTGCTAATTGCTGTAAATTGCAGTGTACTGAGGCCAGTCTGCCAATCAAAATCGATTTATTTTTGCCTAAGCCAAAGGGTTGTTTTTATAAAGCCGAAGAAGCTACACAGAAAAAAATAAATCCAGTATTTTAAAGTGATTAAGTTGATACTGTTTTGGGAATAAAATAACTTTCTTCAAATAGTTCGTTAGGTCGCCCCACTCCAGTTGATGCTTGTTGATTCGACTTCTGGCTTGAGTGATATAATAATCTAATATGACATATGAAATCTAAAAGTTAATAAATATTAATTTTGAACACATACTTGGAAATTGCAAAACTTAATTTTATTTAGTTCAATTGAAATTGAATTTAAGAATCGTTTCGGTTTAAGCTCATGCTATTTATTCCGTATTTATTTTTCAGTGTAGAGTCTATAATTTGCCTCCCCCTGCTGCTAGTTGTTTTTCACTTGGGTTGGAATATTTAAATGAGCTACGTTTTGGTTTAGTCAACTGTCGCCAATTCGATGTCTGACCCCTGCCTGCCTCATTCTGTGGCACAACTGGCATTTCCGGACGGACGGACGGACGGACGAACGATATGTGCTCACTGCCTAGGCATGCATAATACTCACTTGAATTTCGCAGCGTAGTTCGCATGCATAAGTAAAACATCAACGCAGGCGAACTGCATTTGATCAATAATGCAATGACCCACTGCTTTATAGCGACAGCGAGGGGCGGAAAAGTGGGCTGGGCTGTTCGCGAGCAATTTGGCGTCGCCAAACTTATGTTGAGCTCTAGAGTTTTGGTCGTTGTTGTGGTTGCTTTGGTGTTCGCTTGGGGCCCAGGCTAATTATACGCCCACCAATGAGTTGCATTTGCTGTAAACCGGTTTCGTGTCTTAAATTCATTAAGTATTTAAGGCCTGGCCAAGCAGGCAATTTGAAACGGGTTTATATATTCATGAATCACGTAGCACACCCCACACAAACTTTGCAAATCCCTCGATTTTGTGTGTGTGTAGTAACCTCTGGTCAAAATTTATGCACACACACATACAACAATTTTATGTGATTTTGCATATAAATAAGCCAGCAACCCTAAGTGTACTACCTTAACTTTTGGGGGCTAGAGCGTAACTGTAAGTCGACGTTCTAGTCTGACCCTAAACTATAATGAAACCCTCAAAGTGGGACCATAAGTCGCGGCGTCACATAAACCGCGAGTAATGCAAATAGTTTGCAATCGTAATAATGACAACGTTGGAATAAAAAACTAAAAATAAAAATAGGCTGGGCTGCATTACACAGTGAGAAAAATAGGTAAACATTCATTAGTTGGTTGAAAATGGGAAAACAATTGTATAAATATATTTTTTACAATAATTAGCAATGTTATGTTAATGACTACTAAGTTTAGGAATTATTTGTAATGTTAGTTAAAAATATTTTGTACAATAAATTCAAAACCATAATTTTAAATTTTTGTTTTAAGTGTTTGCAGCTTGAGCAAATCTTTAGCGCCAACAAATGTATATAGCATTATATCATAGCAAAATCAGCAATATGAATCATATTTTGTATGATATTATTATTTCTTTCTGTGCATAATACGCCCAAGCAATGACACTTGAACGACTGACTGTCTGTTGTTGTTGTTGTCGTCGTCTCAAGCCCAAGAGCCGTTGTTGCGGCTGCTTTGTCCTTGGGACAGCTCTTTGTCTATATTAACCACGTTTTTATACTTAGTAACGCTTATGCATATATGGCATACAGGGTGGTCAACAGGTTTTTAGCCCAAATGACTGCTACTAACAATAATTTTATACTTAAATTAAAGCAGACAGGAAATGCAAAATGACCAAGTCTGCGCTGCTGCGTTGAGTGACTCACAATAAAATAAAGTAAACAAAGCATAGAGCAGTGACAGTAAGGCAACAACAACAAACTGCAAATTAACATGTTAACTAAATTGCCAGTTATCTCACGGAATGTCTCAGCTAAGTCTCTTGTCTGTCTGTCCGTCCGTCTGTCTGTCTAGCTGTTTGCATGGGGTGTTAACAACAGCAGCTAACCCACAATACAACAGTAATAATAATTACTATGGATCTTAGTAATGCTTGTCGAGCTCTCACCACAAGTTACACACGCAATGCTAAAAACACATTTCTATCTAAACTTAGTTTATACAGCTATAAATGTATTTGTGGGTGTGTGTGTGTGTGGTTTTAATTATGTCAAAAGAGTTGCTGATAAAATAGCCAGAGCGACTGTTATCAAAGTTAATCAAACTACAAAGTGCATATACACTTTAAAAATAGCTTGCAATTGTTTTTGAAAATAAAAAAAGGTTTATGCCAAACTATTAAACATGCTTATGCGCTTAATGCAATTAAAAAACTTTCCATTAGCTGACAGTAGATTAACAAACTAGAAATATAACACATGCTGCTGCTACACTGAGCGAAACAATTGTTAAGCACGTTTCGATTTTATACAGTGTAGTTTGTTATAATTTTGAGCTGTGTACTTAGCTAAAGAGGGGGGAGCACTCTCAAGCGAATTCTACGCTGCTGCTGATGGATGCTTATCATGATTGGGGCAAGACTGATGGGTCGCGTCCGGGTGCGCCACTGACACAAATTCTAATGGACCAGCGCGCGATAGCAAGAGCAAGCGAGAAAGCGAGTGTGGGGTACTTGCATTTGACTGACGTGACAACATTTTCAATTTATTTATGCGCAGCACTTTCATTTCATATACTAAACGACGTACTAATCAGTTTCAATTTGCTTGATGTTAAGGCAGCCCTTAGCGTTAGCTATAAGCTCTGAAAATGAAAGCAATCTAAGCAATCAAACTATTTATGCTATTAACCAAAGCTGAGTAATTAGCGCGCTAAATCTAGTTAATGTGTAAATTAGCATGGCGTTAATTATAATTATGACAAGTTATTTATCAAAGCAGCTATGGTATGGAAGTCTGTTGCAATTGCTTTATGTATATTGAGCTGATTGCTCTGTTGGTCAATCAATCAATCATGCATTGTTGCATGTTGCCATTAATCAAAGTCGCTTCTCGCACAAAGCATTTTGCAACAATATGTCTCTTGCTTTCTTTCTCTGCTATATAAGGCAAAAGGTGCGTGGTACAATGAACCTGCCACATTTGTTGCCCGTCTCTGTGTGTGTTGCGTGAATTGCGAATTATGTGGCAAACGTCGTCGAACAGACAATTCCTTCCGGCAACACAGTGAGTGCGACGTGTGTCAATTCGTGCAATACGTATTGTATAAACTTATATTGACAATGCCTGAAGCTCAAAATCCCAAAGTAAATCAATAGAAGGGACAGCAAAACCAACTTGACTTTGACTAAGTCATTCACATTGCTAAAGCTAAAGCAATAACAAAAAAAAGGGGCGTGTGTGTGTGTGTCTTATTGCGTGTGCTTGCGCAGAAAAAAAATTTAAAAATAAACATTTAACAACAATAATAACAAAGGCAAGCGCCAAAGCCGCATATTGACTGACAAGTTGTTTTATTGACTAAATAAAATGCAGTCAAGGCTGCAAAGCGTATTATATATTTGACATTATATTACAGTAATTGCAAGTGTTAATGTTACACTTAAAGTCAAAGGGCAAAGGGCATGACCTAGCGCTGGTAACGTAAGCAGTTTTCTATTCATAAACTATGACACTATACAACATTTTGATTTAAAATTTCAAAGCGCATATCCAAGTCGACTGCGCCCACTTTTTGCCTCTCGCTTGCTTGTGAATTTGTAAAACTGCAAAAACATTAAACAAATGATTTAGCTGCAGTTGTAAAAATTTATATTAACTGATCTTAATCGTTTCTAATTGACGCTTTAGCTAACTCAACGTCTTGTCGGCACACTCAAGCCAATTGCCTAGATACATGTGGCTATATATGCATTTCGGAATGTAGCTTCAACCCATATGTACTTATAATATTTGCGAGTTGAATAATTAATTGAACCACATTAATTATGCGTCAAGTCTCCAAGCTTGGCTTGACGGGCATCGCTCGGACCATAAGCTTGCATATGTCGTCTGTTTAATCTCTTGCTCATTTGCATTTAAGGCCCGGAAATGTGCATTATGATGACTCGTAGTAGTGATCATAATGGTCTGACCCAATTGGCTGAGCAATTGGGTGAGAGCGGGAGCGGGGCAGAGCTTGTCGTACAAGAAGCTTTTTATAAACGACGTAATCTCTGACCTGCTGTTTGCATCCGAATCTTTGTTTGTTTTCTCTGCTGTCATAATAAGTCAGGAAATACATTTCATATCAGTCGCTGACCAGCGACGACTTCCCATTGTCTTGCTTCTGGACCTTGTCAAGTTTTTTTCAATTAAGTTTTTTTATTTTCGAGTTACGTTAGTTTTGCTGCTGCTGCTGCTGGTGGAAAACCAATTTCCTTCATATTTGATTTTATGAGTGATTATATTTTGTTGTCTACCGTTGTTTTATTGCGGAAAAAGTTAGCGGCTAAATTTATTACTTTTTACTTTGCGCTTTGTTTTTAAATTTTATTTGTTGCTTTAATTTTCTACAGTACGGCGTAATATATACATATGTATGTATGTAGTATATATGCATTAAATGAAAGTATTTTTTGACTTTGGCTGTTGTTTAATCTTTATTTTCATTGCATTAAAACGCTAGCGGGGGTTTTTGTTGCTAATTTTGGGTGTGGTGTGTGTGAAAAGCGAATGAAAGTTCTATAGATAATATTCAATTGAGGCATTTAGAAACCTAATAAAAATTTGTTTACAATTTATTTTCTGTTGTACAATCATTTGGCGATAAGAGTTTAACAGAAATCTGAGCTCAATGACTTTGTTTGTTATTGTATAACAATGAAAGCGACTTTACTGTTTTTATATAATCTTTGCATCTTTAATGAACAAAATTTCATTTAAATAATTAACACGACTCTTTGCAGACTCTGCTCGCTGACAATAACGCGTTTGTCCATCTTGACACCGCTGCCGGGAGATACGACGTCGCTGTCGCTGGCAGTGAAAATGCAAAGCTCAAAGCGCACGCTGCGCAGCCATGAGATACCCATCAATGGCAGCGTCTTGACGACTGGTGGCGGCAAGGAGGGCAACAGCTCAGCGCTGGGCAGCAGCTCCGGCATGGTGGGCACGCCCGGCAATGTGGGCAGTGCGGGAATTGGCACGCATGCGGCTGTGCCACTTACCGAAACGGAGCTGGACTTGCACTTTAGTCTGCAGTATCCGCACTTTATCAAGAGAGATGGCAATAGGTAAATGATTAAGTTATATGTGAGCAAATTCTTATTAATCGCTTTTTATTTTTGGCAGACTGGTCATTTTGTTGCAGCGTCGCAAGAAATACAAATCACGCACTATTTTGGGCTACAAGACGCTGGCCGAGGGCATCATACGCATGGATGCGGTGCTGCAAAAGTCCATGGACATGATAATAGAGCTGACGGCATCGGGCAAAAACGGACGACCCGGCACTGTGGTGGCCTGCCTGCGCGCCGAGCGTGTCTCCTCCATTCCAGTTGATCATGACAATAAGAACAACAACAGCGTGCTGCTGGCAGGTGAGTCAGCTGCACATAGGAACACACACAAACACACACACACACAAATATATATAGCGAGAACATTCCATTGAGCGAGCTCTTCGCACGCAGCGGTCATTGAATTTATTGCCAAATCCATAAAGCAGCTATAAGGCGATCTACCATAGAGTGGCGAGAGTAAAAGTGTTAATGACGCGCGGCAGACGCGAGCCAGAGCAAGAGAGCGAGACAGATGCTGCCTGGTTACAGTTGCTGCTCACATTATGTTGCTGCTGCTGTTATTGTTGCTGCTTCTGTTGCGGTTGTACATCATCATAGTTGCTCCCAATTTGAGTTTATGTTTATGGTAATTGCTTGTGAAACATTTCCTCATCATGACGTCAGCGTCGACGCATTTTTTAAATACTTCACATAGCTTAGCATACAGTTGGACAACGCTATAGCGCACAGTCGTACGATTACAAATAAAATTTATACAAAGTGGAGCTAAATTTCTTTTGCATTCTACAATTTGCGGTAGGTCAAACTGTCATGCAAATTTAACAGAGAGCAGCGCATAGCAACAGCTGTAAATACTTTCGCCTAGGCATTTTGCTATTTTTGATTGCGCAAAAGAAATTGTTCGAATTGCAAGGCCTTGCCACAGCTTCTGTGCAACATTTTGGCGAGCAAGCGCTGGTCAAGGTTAGGGCTAAGCAATCACCGGTTTTCGTTGGAAACGGGGTCGGTCGCACTTTGGGGACATGTTGCGCTGTGTCCTTGCACTGGGCTAATGCTAATGCTACTTGTTGGCAGCACGCCCAGTTAGCCATTCCATGGCTAAAGGTGGGTGTGGGTGTGAGGGTCAGAGCCACCTCGTCGACGAGGTGGCACATGTTAGGCACTTGAACCCGTTTTGCACACGTTGACAGCTTTGAAATTGCTTTTGCCTTTTCTAATTTGCAAAATGAGTTTCCAGAGCGAAAGCAAACTCAAACTATTTTGTTTATTGATTTTTGGCAACAGCAGCAGCAGCAGCAGAAGGTCAGATGGCGGCGCACCCAACACAAAAACAACCACACAACAAGCCTCCAAGGAGAGCAAAAGCTGCCACAATTCTGCTGGCAGCTCAATTTATTTATACAGCCACTCCTGCCAGCTCCTGGCCTGCTCGCCTGCCTACTGCCTGTTGTTGTTTGTTAAAGTTGTTGCTGCTTTCATTTCATTATTTACCCAACACAATTTTCATGGCAACCCCCCTACTAAAGCTAAGTTACGTTTTTAATTAAAACACACGAATTGCAACATTTAGCGCCTATTGGCCGTGAGTGCTGCAGCAGCGACAACGTTTAACTTTATCCTTGAACATGCAGCACGCTTACGCAGTACGCAGTACGCCTTGCCATTGTCATTTGTGTGACAATAACAGGAATTAAGTCATTTGTCCTTGTGCTGCAAAAGATACAGAAAATAAGTACTCAGGTGGGATGGGTGGGTGGCTTGGTTGCTGGGCAACGACTTTGCCGCTTAGCTTGTAATCAACGCAGAGTGTTTAATGGCAAAAATGCTTTAATTATGCGACAGAGCTGATGCTGCTGCTGCTGCTCAGCTCTGCTCTGTCTGTCTGTCTTTGTCTCTGGCTGCTTTTTGGCCAAGGTCATCATGTACTCTATGTGTGTGCCACTTGCTGCTGTTTATCTGTTGCTTGTGCCACAATAAGAACATAAGCATTAAATCAATGTCGTTGCTCGCTTTTCAATACGCTTTTCATTGCTCATACGCCGCGTATAACGCGTGGGCGTCTTCTGTCCCTCGCGTTGGGGGGGGGAGGGGGGGGGGGGGGGGGGGGGTAATGTATTGCCGTGTGGAATATACCCATGACACGTTCGCTTTTTTTTTTTTTAGCTCCCACACTGCTGACCAGCACACCGAGCAACGTGTGCGCGTTCATCAGCTGCCATTGGCAACGCATTGTCTGCCATGCCCAGCTTCTACTATATATGTGTCTACTTGATTCGTGGAAATAAATAACCCACTGAAGCTGATAAAATGCGATTCCTGCTAATTTAGTATGAACTCAGCAGCAGTGTAAAATGTAATTATTATTACACATGTAAACATTATTACTGACTATTGTCAGCCAGACAAAAACATGCATACATAATTGCAGCTTCACAGCTCCAGCTCTACATTGCCATTCACATGTTTACGTATCCATTTATTTGTTTGTTGTTGTTCTGGTCGTTGACATGCCAATTGTTAAAGATAACAATAACAAGCAATGCTGCTTCTGCTTCTGCCAGAGAAATGAGAGACAATTATGCTTGGGCTTGTTGTTTTCTAATCGAACTGATTCTGTAATCTGTTAACGGCTCATTTGCTGCTGTTAAAAGTTACACCTTTGCTATAAATATATTTCTAAATTTTCACTTTAAATGCTTTTGTTGGTGAGGCACACGCGATGAGTTTCCAAATTAAATGCCGGCAAGCGTCATAGAGAATAACGAATGTAAGATTGATAACGGCAGCAAAGCATGCGAGCGAATAAACAAACAACAGACAGACAGAGAGACAGAACAACTCAATCAGAGGATTTTGAGGGCGACAGGGAGACTAAACGTTACAATTACACTTGTGTGTGTGTGTGAGAGTGAGAGCGAGTGGAAGTGGGAGAGTGAGACTGTGGTGGGTGTGCACCTATACATAGATATAATGTAATGCGCGTTGTCGAGAGTTCGACTCATTAATGATTAAATCCACGCGTAAAAACAATTTCTGTGGCCAGGCGTTCAATAAACTTTGACTGAGCTCTATACATAGTAGCTAGCTACCACTCTCATGTACTCTCATGTGTATGTATGCCATTAGTCATATTGCATTATGTTATGTTCTGTGGCTGTTATTAATAGCCTGGTGGAAGTTATTGAGCGACCCTCGTTAGCATTGGCCGACAATTTCTCACATTTTTAATTGAAGCACACACACACACACACACACACACACACAATTTTCGCTTTGGTGCGCGGCCAGCTCATAGGCCATCGCTCAAATGCCCATGGCTCATTGCTCATTGCTCGTTGCTCAGGTGAGAAAGTGGGCGCTCTTCTGCAGTTGGCGTCGCAGCTCGCGTCGCTGTTGCTAAACACAAAACGTGTAAGGCGGCAACGCTGCGCCTTCATTTCGTTGGCGAACGTGCAGTGAAGCGCACATCGAGTCGTTAAAAAGCTAAAGCATTGTCGAAGCGAAGGCTAAAAGAGATGAGCGATAGCTCGATACGCTAATATCTCGTGATTAATATTAAAAACAGAAGCAGACAAAAAAAAAAAACAACAACTCGCGCGCGCGTTTTGTTGTTGCTTGCTGTTATTCTCTTTATTGTGATTAAGTACGCAGTTAAAGTACGCAAGTATAAAATAAACTGTTGAGCAAACAGTACGGATCAAAGCAACAACGCAAAAAGAAGCTGCCGGCAGCTAGTCACGTCCCCTGCCCATACATAAACGGTTAGCTTTGTTTTTTAACTACGTGCTTACCAAAAAAAAATATATATTTATAATTATAATAATTAAATACATTTGTGTGTGCTAGATCGCGTTGCTGAGTACTCCGACGAGGACGAGGAGGCTGAGTTTAGTTCGGGCGAATTCAACGACGAGTCCAATGAGCTGGCCATCACCGGCTACGATCAGAAGCGTGAATATAATCCGGCCAAGCATGATATGCGCAAATACCGCAACAAGCTGCAAAGATCGGGCATTGAAGATATCGCTATAGTTGGCCATCATCAGCATCAACATCATCCCGTTGACAGCGACAGCGAGTTTGAAATGAAGGACAAAAGCTCATCCCGGGCCAAATTTAGTCGGGTAAGTCAATCGCCCCCCAGACACAAAACATACCTTCAAGTATTATTTAGTGCGTGGAAACTGCAACAGCTGTGTCCTCAAATTGACCCAGGATAATTATATGTGTAGTATGTTTAAACTGTTTTAAGGAAACAAACTGAAATAATAGTTTACCTTGCTTTATCATGCAAGCGACGGCGCCGTATGTCAGTTATCTAGCCTGCTGAGGTTTATAATTAGCTTAAGGCACTTTTGTTGCCACTGCACACAACAGAATAAACAACAAAATATTTAAAATACTTGTCTATTTTGTTCTGCAGTTTTTGTCGTGTGATTTTGCATAGATTTTGATTTACATATGCTTCGAAATTAGTATGTACTTAAAATTTATATATAGCGCGCAGATGACGCAGTAATCAAAACATTTTCCTATAATTATAATATACATATGTGGCTAGAAACAAAGCATTGGCAAACTTATTTTATTATTTTGTGATTTTAATTTAAGCAAGAACACAATAGCTTGAATGATTTACAAATAGAAAATAATACCATACATGTTAGCTAAAGAATGCAAACATAAAACAAAAGAAACAAGATTTAAATTCATAGTCATAGGTTAGGAACCCCAAGAATTGTGCAATTGTTAGCTAAAGCATTGAAATAATTATACTTATATGTAATTGTGTAACTCATTCTGAAGGGTTTTTGATTCTTAGATCGACATAATTGTATAAGTAAACATAGCTCTCAAAATTAGTTTCACTTTGTCATATATTTTGAATCAGATTTATATAAACAATATTGAAAATATGCAGTTATTTAGCTAAGTTAGTGTAAATCTAAAGAGCATCTAACCGTTATACTTGGCCGTGCGTTAACTTAAAACTATTGTTAAATAGGTCAGTGTTAGATATAATTGCGGACAGTTACAGTTTATGTCTATGTCAGAGCTTAGGTTTGTCATAGGCCATGTGCATACTAAAAAATGGAAAACAAAGCCAATGACGCACACGATGTGCTCTAAAGCATTTGTATAATTAGAAAATCAATTTTATACTCGTATTTTGAGTGCGTTTATTTTCGAAAGCAGCAGCAGCAACACAATAAGCTTAAGCACTGTCATTAATATTTAAGCAACAAACAAACACACACACACATAACTCAGGGCTGAGGGCCAATTATAAGCAGGCAAACAGGCAATGCCTGTTCATATGTATAAAACAAACAGAAAGCTAGGGGAGACAGACAGGCAGACAGACAGAGGGACAGACAGGCAATTTGGTAGCATGCAGCCCTTGAGGTTTATAGTTGGGCCCAACGATTTGCAGACAATGTTCTCACTCCCCCTTTGACACGCCTGCTTTTGCTTCTTGATGCGTACAGGTGCATAGGTGTGTGATATTAGCCAGAGGGCAAGTTGTTGTTGTTATGTCAATGCCATTTGGCTTTTATTGCAGTTGCAGGATCATTTGTATAGATAGCGATATAAAAAATCGCTTAATGACAGCTATAACTGCAATTAACAAAAGCTTAAGTTTTTACCATGCATGTTTCATTTCCTGCATTTATTTTTAACACCCTTTTGTTGTTTTGTTTCTTTTGTAGACGATTTCGCTGCAGCAGCGCAACTTTAAGCAAAAGATTGTGGCATTGTTGAAACGCTTCAAGGCCAGCGAGGAGCTGGAGGATGAGACGCATCGTGGCACGGCCGCTTTGCGCGGAGAACGCGACTTGGATGCACTCTTCCAGGAGCTGGAGTCGCTCTCCTGCTGCGAGGGCGATGACTCTGGGCCGGACATGGACAGCATTTCGATTGGATCCACGCCCAAGCCATCGCTGCGTCCCTTCTTTACCAACTCACGCATCATGCTGCACGACAGCGTGCCCGGCAACAACACTGGCGGCATCTCTGGCCTGGGCCTAGCGGGTAAGTTGCAGCTGCTAATGGCATCCATGTGTTTATCATTCGAGTTGAGACTTTGTTGTTGCGTTATTGCCTAACATTGAATTAATTGAATGCGTTGCGATGCGTTAAAATTGTCGTTCGACTCATCGTCTGTCAGTTTGTCTGCTCTGGCAATTGCCCATTGTTAATGAATACTAAAAATAATGTTAGCGTAAAATACGAAGCATGGACCAGGGACCATGTTAGTCTTCAAAAGCTTTGAACTACACACACACACACAGACACACATACAACACTTTCTTTCTCTTACTCTTTCACACACACTCACACAAAAATGTACTTTAACAAACAACAACAAAAACTAAACAACAATTACAAACAACAAATACAACAAACATTCTGCATGGCTTGACACAAATTTCTTTTGCAGGCAACTCTGAGCGCCGATCATCGGATAAGAGCGACCAATTCAACAATTCATCTTACAATATTGAAAATAACAAAAACCAAAAATGCATTCATTTAACAAACAATAATAATTCGGCTACAACACCAGGTCTGTGTAAATTACAACAACAAAAATACAACAATTACAACCAAACCCAAATCCAAACCCAAAACAAATAGAAATTCAGCGAATAAAATACATTTTAATTATGAAAAGATTATGTACTTAAGTATGCACGTCAAAATTTATAAATAATATGCTTTAAAATCATACTTTTTGCCACTATATTTAAATGCATTGCAAATACTTGGTGATGTTTCTCAGCTGAGACGAGAAAATGCATTTTAAAACTCATATTCACATATTTAAAGCACCTTCTTATTAATCACCGATTCCAAAAGAATGTAACAAATAATACGGAAATTTCCAAAAGTCCTCACATTTCAATATTATTGTGGTCTCCCTGCATGTGTTGCACCCATACACTCCAAACTCCACATGCACACATACATAAAGAAACTCTCACGCACATAACACACTCCAAAATATTTAAGTTTCAAAAACGTTTAACCAAGCGAAACTAATAGACTGCTATACAGAGTCCTTATAGATTTGTTCTCCCCTGTGTAATTGTTCCAGCAATTAGAATACAAAAGTCAAAGTCGATTTAATCCCAGATTCGAACACCTGCTATAGTCTAAAAGCGTGCATGTTGGACTAATAATAGAAGCGATGTAAACAAATGAAACCGTTAGTTTAAGATATCCCAGCAACGAATCCTTTCCTTAATACCAAAACGCTGCTACGCACTTCCGAAGCTTGAAACTTTAGTCTAGCGCCTGAGGGACTGTGGGTAGATGGAGCAACATTGAGTCAGGTGTCTATGGTGTCTATGCTATGCATGCTAGAATAGAATATACATAATTAAATCACTTTCCGTCACCAGCTAATGTCACACCATTGTCTAAAATTAGTTTAGTCTGCAAGTTTTATGAGCCCTTTTCAATTTCATGACGTATTGAACCCAATTACAGATCGCGCTGGCAATGATAGCTCCGGTAATGAGGGCAACGCTGGTTATACTGATGGCCAGGGCTCCGATACGCAAAACAGTCCTCCAAGGGATAAGGATTATATACGTAATGCCAATGTGATTACGCCGCAGGCTCAAACGGAAAAGCGCTCACGTCTGTTTCGCACTTCAAGCAATACGCCGAATATTGCCAACACTGGCGCTGCTGCGGCTGGCGCCTCTGCTGGCGCTGGCAGCGTTGGCAGCAACAGCAGCGCGGTCATTAAACGCAAGCACACGCTTAGCTTGTGTGCCACCGAGCCACGTTCAGCGCTGGAGACTTGCCTCTCGCCCACAAATGTGGAGCCGCGCAAGCTGTTGCTGGATCAGCTGAGTCGGGTGTTTGCCGGCGAGGACAATGCCATACCCGAGGTGGTGACTATTATAAGTCCGCCCGAGGCGCTTGGCGGCAGTATATTATTGGCCAAGCTAGTTACGCTCTTTGCCAACTCCTTTAAGCCGGCCTTTGTGCCACAGAATACGGCTGAGGTTAAGGCGGTGCTGCAGGCGCTAATGGCCAAAATCCAAAAATAGTAAGTACTACGCTGAAATCAACAGATTATCCACATACTAATCTCTATGCCTTTTGCCTTACAGCTGCAACTCCAATGCCAAGCCGCCACATACTGTCAAGCTGCTGCTCATTGGCGGGGATTGGCTACAAGGTGCCATGCTGCGTCATTATGTGGAGCTTTTGGGCGTGCGCCCACCCGATTGGTTGCATCATTTGCGCTTCTATTTGGTACCCATTGGCGGGGGCAGTAGCAATGGCAGCGTGGCGCGTCATCTTAGCCAAATGGATCAGGCCTATGCTGCCATGTTTGGCTCCGATAACTGGGCTCAGCTCTGTGAGCGTGCTGCAGCCACCGCTGCCGCTGTCAGCGCAGTGACTACTGTCAATGCCACAGCGCTGACTGCAAATTTAACCGATGTTAAGTCAGATATTGCGGAGCTAGTGCAGCGCATACAACGCTATCTGCATGCAGCTGGGCCCTGCACACAGATACCCATTGCCGAGGCCATGGTTAACTACAAGGACGAGGACTCCTGCCAGATATTTGTGCCCTTTGTTAGCGTAAGTACAGTTAACAAACTGTAAACGATTTGTAAGCTAAACTCTTGCTGTTCTTTTAGGATGTGCGCATTGGTTATTTGGATGGCACGCAAGCCTCGCTGGATCTGGAAGAGTCTGGCTCGGCTAATAGTGGCGGCAATACTGGAGCTCAGGGCTCAAGCATGCCCATACCCATAGGCAACCAAAGCACGCCCAATGTACATGGCACTGCCTCCGGCTCCCCGCCTGAGCAGGGCCAAGGCATAGGACGTATATCACCGCCGCTACAAACGCCCACACAACGTGAGCGTGGCACTAATGATGCGCTCAACTCGCCCTCGCAAACTGGTGCTGATGCCGTCGAGCTGCAGGTGGACTATTGGCTGGTGCGACCCGGTGAGCTGCATGCCAAAGACTCCAAGGGTGGCATGTCGCGTGGCAGCGATGCTGGCGGCGGCAAGAATAGCATTAAGAGTACGTTTAGGAATTTGCAAGTGTGGCGCCTGCCACAGCATGCACAGCAACTGGGTGATATGTCCAATGGACTGACTGTTAGTTTCGCCACAAAGGAAAAGAAGCAAAAGCAAAGTAAGTTATAGCTACTAGTATACAAGTGTCAGAGCCATTGCCCTACAATGTGTTGTTTATAGTTATGCGTTTGGGCAAGAAGAAAGACAAGGAGCGCGATCTGGAGAAGGAGCAGTGCGTTGAGGGTGTAGCTCGACTCATTTGCTCACCCAAGCAATCGCATCCAGTGCCATTGCGAGGTAAGTTGAATTACTGCTAATCACTGACAGCTGACAGCTAATAAAATTCGGACTTTTGCAGTGTATATCGATGGCACTGAATGGACTGGCGTTAAATTCTTCCAGTTGTCATCGCAATGGCAAACGCATGTTAAGAATTTTCCCATTGCGCTTATTGGCTGCACACCGATGTCCTGTGCAGAGCTATCCTAGTCATTTTAAAACCGTTCACACGCCAGACACTTTTCACGGCAATACATATATGGTTAACTGAGAAGAATGATAATTTATTTTATAATAATTGTAAATTTTTAGTTATTAAAAAAGTCTAGTTTTTAATTCGAACTTTATGTAAATTATCAAGCTAGACAAAAGCATACATCACACAGACACACACACAAACAAAAACAAAAACACACTCCATTAAGTTATAAAAAAAACTTACAAAAAGAAGCGCATAATTGATAACTGATATGCATATTGAATTTTTCAAGCCGAAAGGCGTTTATATTATATCCTATATACTATATAGTAAACCATTTATGTATGTATGTAGTTACAGTTTCAAAGTTTATTGTCAAAATAATATAAATGTTGACCGATTTGCACTAGAACTGTTGCTAGTTGATGGTTTCTAAAGTTGTGTGTTGATTCTTCAGGCCAGGCCTGGCTTGGAGCCTTGCGAGCATTGCCAGTGCGGCTCATTAAGGGCCTCAAGATCTCACCTATGCTCTCAAGGGTAACATGCCTCGCTCTATTAGTTTTCTTCTTTCTAAACTATCGTACGAATGCTTGGCAAATACGTATAAACAACCCGTCGTCTATATACTTACTACCTAAAATCAAATATACATATGTATTAACTCTGTATGTGCAACTACTTATACAATATACATACTTAAATATTGCCTATATAATCAACAAGCATACATGCAAAAAAACAAAAACCAACTAACAAACATACATATGTGTACTACTCCAATTGTTGTGATTTTTCAAAATTCGTAGTGCGAAGATCCCAGATGTTTAAATTTTATTGGAAAAGTTATATATATACATATACTATACATTAACGCATATAACGTATATTTGTAGTATACTCAAGCAATATTTGGCAAGTAGAATACAGAAGCTACCCGATGTATTCATCCAATTGAACTGAAAAGCTGAGAAAAAGGCGTCTAAAGAAATGAGGAAACATAACGAAGTGAATTATTTTAAGGCGTGTAATTTATAAATGTATTATTAAATATATATATATGTGTATTACAAATAACAAAACTATCAACATGCCTTTTTTAATGCAATTTAATTATCTCTTGTGGTAGCTCGTGGAGTAGTATGCAGCGCTCATTGAGACCCAATGGGCCGGCTATTCCTCCATCGGGCAGCAGAAATTCACAGTCCGTGTAGCCCTTGGGCGTGACAAACTCCAACAGGTTGGCGTTGCTTTCGCTGAGAGCTGCCAACGACCAGACTGCCAAGTTGCGGGTTTTGCCATGGCGTGCAACCACATGAAACTATGGAAGGTATAGGTTTATAGGAGTATAGTAAACTACTATTTTAGGGATACTTACTTCATCTTCAGTATCGATAAGGTAGCCTAATATAAGCGCCCAATGAGCGCTACGGCCTTTCTTCAGACAGGGTTCATGATTTACAGCGGCATCGTAGCTATATGTTTAGAAACAAGATTTAAGGATAACCAAAAGTTGGAGCACCAGCAAATCATTTACACTTTATACTATGAGCTTTATAGTTCTTTATTAACAAATCTAAACACAATTCCCATAAATGCAGTCGATCTAAATTTACACATTTTAAAAGCACTATTCGTTAGCCCACACGCATTGGCGGTGAGACCAATATAACGCCGTCTCCTCGCACGAACAACATAGGAATGGTACGCTTTGTAGTTTTGTAGACCTCTTCGTATGTCTCCTCATCAATTTCAACAGTGGTAACAGTTTCCTCGGCATCACCAAGCACCATATTTAAATGCTGGTCGAAAGCATGCAATCGTCCCCTCAGCTCACGCTCGTTGCGCATTTTGACGTACACCTTCTCATCCAAACTCAGGCGTATAAGATCCAGTGGCTCCTTTACCGGCAAAATAACCTGACTAAGCTGCAAGTATGTTAGTTAGTTTAATATTATGACTTTCGAAATGTAAGACTCACCTGTTCTTCTTCAGTTGCCATTTGTTTATAATGTTATACTTATTAATTTTTACTAAAACGTTTTTAGTTTACAAATTTGTTTGCTAATTGAAGAGCCGCGAGGATGACACTGTGTTTATCACAACAAGGGTTATGTATACACTTTAAACAATTTTGAATTATTGGCAGCACTACACGAATAAGTGTTACCCATAACAAAAGCTTATCCAAAAGAAGCATAATATATATTTGAAAAAGGATACGCTACCAGCAGACAACCACCGGAAAGTATGTGCTCTCTGATATTTGTGCAGTTTATAGCACCTTCATGAAGTTGGCAAGATCCAATTTTTAAGTGCTTATTGGTTAGCTTATGTAAATTATGGCCACTGAACATTTCTCCATTTAGGGTATATTTTAGTTCAACCGCGTCTGCGAGTAATTCCCCAGCTGATGGGCTGCCATCCAGTATCATACTCAGAGCAGTGAGGCCACAGGTAGGTCCCACCTGTAAATATCTCGGTCTTATTATATACATTATAAGAAGTATGTAGTTAATTGTACTAACTTGAATTATACTTCGGATATCTCGATATTGACACTTTTTGGGAATACCTCTTTCACATACCCGAGCGAGAAAACAAGCTTTTAGAATATCTGGATGTTCTTTCGCCCAGCCTCCTTGAGAAAATGTAGCATCGTTCAATTGGCACTTCTTGACAGTAGTAGTAGTAGTAGCAGTTGGACAACATTTTACACAAGACGGAAGGGGCGGAGGAGGCGGTGGCGCGGCAGGCATGGCAAATGGCCTTTTCAAATGTTAAAACAAAACAATAATAAAATAACAGTGCTGCCAATTTGTCTTGTCTTGAAGTGTGAAAAGAGCTAAAATCTCCGCGACAAAAAAAGCTGAATTAGACATCACTAAATATCGATATAAAGCAAACATGGCGTCGTTGCCAATCTCTCGTTAATTTTTTTGTTGTCAAAAACAAAGTTCGCTAAAATTATTGCAATTTACAAGCGTGAAATGTGAAATAAATTCTGTTGCAGGCAGCTGTGTGCAATATTGTGAAAGGGGGCCATGGCTGCCACTGCTGCTGCTGCCGCAGCAGTTCAAGTTGCTAGCACAACGACAGCAACAACAACAACTGCAGCAGCACCTGCGATTGCACCTGCAGTAGCATCAAATAATAGCGCCCAATTTCGCGAAATACACAAGAACTCGTGGCTAAAAGGTCTAAGCGCAGATGGCAAAAAGTTGATTGTTGGCCCCAAGGTAATTGAATTAACAATTGCTTAAGTTTAATGTTGATATGTGAGTGCGTCCCTTTCACTTGTAGAAATCTGAATGCTGCTGGGTGGTATTCTGTGTTCATGATGATACTGAAGCGCTGTTGGAGGGCTATGCCGAGCCAAGGCATGCGGCGGCGCATATGCCCGAATGGGTCTTATCGCTGCGGGATACGTTGCATATATCGCATGCACTTATACCCAATTCACATGAATTTGAGTTTGTGGTAACGCTCAGCAATGAAGTGATGCGATTTCACGCCGCGTCATGGTATGCTGCACATACACACACACATATACATATGCTGGTATGTTTTCAATGTTTGAATGTATATTTGTAGGGAGACTATGCAAGAATGGGTAGAAACGCTGCGCTCCAAGCTGCGCGAAATGAAAATTCTGTCGCCACGCGAAAACCTCTACACAAAGTTACCTGAAGTGCGTGCTCCACTGCTGCCCACACGCGATCCTACATCACCACTGCCAGCTCCGCCTCCTGTTCCAGCTGCCATAGTGCCCGGCGTAGAGCGTGTACACGCGCATCAACAGTCACAACCTCAACAACAGCTGCAATCAGCGCCAGTAACAACAGAAACAGCCACAGCTACAACAACGGCGCCGTTAACGACGGCCATGTCCAATACGCTAACACAGCATTTGCTAAATATGCTCTCAGATCCCATTAGTACGTATAGCGAACAAATTAGCGAAACTGCCAACGCAACAGCTGCAGATCATGTTGAAGAAACTGAAATGACAGCAACAACAGCAAGCGAGGTATTGTCAGATTCAAGCCTGATTGATGAGGATGCTATAGCGCCTATATTGCGCAATGGTGTACGTGTGGATGTGACCGCTGCAACAGCGCAACGTGTTTCTGCAGGTAAACACTCAAATTAGTTAACACAATTTAAATTTAACTTTATTTCAAACATTTGCAGATCCCATCTTAAATTTCGAGCAAATGCTGCAATGCGAACGTCTAATACCAAGGTAAAAATGCAACAGCTAAACATTTTGCGATAGTTCTTTATAACGGTCATTTAAAAACTTAAGCACCGCCTGCGTAACACTGCGTTGTCCCTTAAAACTGTCTAGGAATAGTTTGCGCAGCAGTGTCAAGTAACGCATAGCTGTTAGGGATAACAATTGCAACTGCGCTTCAGTTTGTGCTTTAAACACTTCATTATAACGCTGACTGAACTTGCTGCGCAATCCATCGTAATCCTTGCCAACTTGCTGCATTAGTGCAGGACGTTGCATGTGAATATACTTGTCCATGTGTGCATGCAACAATTGTGCAAACTGTGAGTCTAATTGCTGCAACTTTTTCTCATCGCTGGTGTTCTCACAGAGCACGCTAAGCAAGGAATGAAAATAATTCGGCTGCGTTAGTGGCAGCTGCAGCTTAGCAAAAACTTCCAGTGTGGTAACTGCAGAACCAGCAAATATATCCTTCATATAGCTAGTCTCCTTTTCATACAAATATATCTTGTTGCTCAATATCTGCTTGAGCGATTCGTATTGTTCACGTTGCTCCTGCTGTTCTTGCAGCTCCGCCTTGCAAGCTTTAAGTTCCTTCAACAGTTTGGCATTTTGCTCAATTAGCTGCCTGTTAGCATCCTCCAAACGCATATAGTGACTTGCACCACAGCTTACCTCAGAGCTGCGTAAGCTGCCGATTGAGCTCCACTCCAGGCTATTGCAAGTCTCGCAGGCATCGTCATCTACGCTGCAGAAACTATCGCCCTTGGCTTGATTTAAACTCATCTGGTGCAGCGTTCTCAGGTCACGCTGGCAATTTCGCACATCTGTAAAAGGATAACCCAAAGCGTTTCGATCGTTAAGCTGCTTGTGCAGCAACAGCAACATAAAGTTGCGCGAAAACTTCTCTTTGGGCGTGGCCTGCTGAAAGATTTGGAACCAGCGCGTGCACATGGTTACGATGGCATCACTGCAGCTCAGCTTGTCTATAATTTTGGTTACACTGCGCACCTCCTTGACGAACAGTTCATCCAGTTTCTCCTCGCTAAGAGCAAATTCTTCAGCCATGTTTTAAAATATGCTTATTGAGAATTCATGTATGTTCAAGCTGATGTTAAGTTTTATATCGTATTTACGTTAGAGAAAACCAGTTTGATATTTAGTGCTGAGTATTAATTATAATGTACTCAGGCCCTTTAGACTTTAGACTTTTCAAACGTTGATAATTATTAATCTTATTTGCAGACCACAAACATCACGTTCAATGTCCGCTGGTGCTGCTGATAAATCAAAGCGTACTCAACGTAAATCGCCGCAGCCTAAAATACCAGCCCCTATAGTAAATGCTAATGTTGCAGCCGCCGAGGAGCAACCGCAGGATAATATTACCATTATAGAAGTATCGAATATTGATAGCACTAATGCAACGGCCCAAGCGCCTGAACTGCCGCCCAAAAATAGAATAATTGCTGATATATTCCGATTTCCCGAAACGCATGCAACGACAAAAGCAAAAACGCAAACGCAAAATGAATACAAAAGCAATGTACAAATTATTCCGTCCAATTTGAATACAATACAAGTGCTGAGCGAACCCAGCAGCAGCAGCAGCTCCAATTTGAATGCCTACACAACTTCAACTGCAGCAGCAGCAGTTGCCGCTAACACAACCAAGGTGCAAGTGCTGGCTGATAATGAGTCAACTAGCACTACTGTTGCTGTCTATGGCACATGTTATCCCCCAGCAGCAGTGGCCAGTGGCACTGCCAGCAAGCCGCAGACCCCCAAAGTCGGCAAGAAAATTATACTGAGTGCCAACAGCTCGGGCATAACCAATATACGCATCAATAATGCACAGGCGCAGGAGACTGAAGTCATCAGCGGCAATGTGCACTATGAGAAGGTATTTCTCTCCTCCAGCATACCCATAAGTAGCCACAGCAGTACCACGCCAGCGCTGGAGCAACGGCAAACGAGCAACAGCAGCAGCAACAATCAAACTCAAAACAATGTGACCGAGCATGCAGCGCCGTTAGCAAATGGCAGTCCAGCGCTGCCGCGTCGCTGCATTAATGTTGCCTCGCCAGCGCCGCGCACTCCACGCACCATGCCACAGCTGACGCGTGGTCTAACCGAGCTGGTCATTGGCACCCGTCCCAGTCGCAAGGACTTTCATTATTTGAAGCTGCTCAATACGCCACTAAAAACCAAAACTAACAGCAAGACTTCAAGCAATGCCAATGCCAACAATAATTTACCCGAAAGTGCTGCCACTAGCAGCAGCAGCAATGTGGTGCTGCGCAATGGTGTCGCTGATAGTTCGGAGCAGCGCCGGCGCAGCTCATCCACTTCAGATGCTCAAGCGCCGCTGCAACGTGGCGCAGCACATCAAACTAACAGTCCGCGCGGCGCCAACAACAATGAATTTGTTGCCGCACGCAGTAGCACCAACGCTGCAGTCGCTACTGCCGCATTTCGCATGCAATCACCTCCACAGGCCCCTGGCAGTCAACTCAACAACAGCAGCAGTGCCAATAATAAGCGATTGACGCTGCGCGAGCAACAAGTTATGCAGCTAAGACGTGAGATTATGCATCCCGGAGGCGTGCGTCTGAATTTGCGACGCAAGGATTGCGTGGGCTCTATAGCCTGGGTGGATGCCTTTGGTGGCGTTTGGTAAGTGACTTTACACTCACTGTCAAACCGCTAAAAATCTAATATGTAAATTCTCTACTAGGATTGCTGGCTGGAAGCAGAAGGAGCATCCGGTGCTGTACAATGCGCTGCACATTGGCGACCAACTACTTTCTATTGCGGGTGTCAGCATTAGCAGCGCTGCTGAGGCAAATAAAATAATACGCAACACCAATACGCTATTTGTAAATATTTATTATTCATATTCATGGACAGAATTAGTTTACAATATTTGATATTTTCAGGTTGAAGTGCTGCTGCGCCGCATGCCGTTTGGACGCGCTTACGCTATACGCAGAGATCGCGATGGCCAATGCTTGGGTTTGATACGCGACGGAAATACCTCCACAATAGTTGATGTGGTGCCCAATAGTCTGGCAGCGCGTCATGGACTGCCACCAAAGGTAAAGCGTAAAAATATATTTCCCACATGCTTTATAAAATAAAAACGATTTATTTTTTAAAGACGCAATCTTGTGATGGCAGCTCGCTAACTTTTTGGATACTAACCGAAATCAACGGACGTCCATTAAATCTATTCTTTAAGGATTTTGAAATACGCGATCGACTCAACTCCGTAGGCAGAGACATATCAATATTGGTGCAACCGTCGGATTTGATAACCAAACTGAAGAAGCAACTTAAATCGTTGCGCGGCTATAAGGATTACCTTGTACAGTAGTAGAAGAAACGGCTACAGCCTCACTTAAAAAGTGGTCGCTTTTTTATATATAACACCGATATATAGTAATAGATTTTTATAGCAATGTAACTTCCAAGCAACTGTTATACTATGTTATATACGTATATATATATTTTTGTATAACAGGGCCAGTTAATCATTCCAATGTAAAGGTCAAGCATATAGTCATCTTTTTATATATGTAGTAACTATACATCAAACAAAATAACAGATATAAAATCGTATATATTTTTGCAACTTTTATATAAGTAGTTGTTTAGGAAGAAACTATTGAAATCTCACATGCATACAACAAAATTATAAACAAAAATTTACACAAAATCAAGTATTGACGCTACGAACAATTTATAATTTCACATTATTCCAAGTATTCGTAAACAAAAAAGCAACCTGTGCAACTTAGTATCCTTATGCAATATTAGAGTGCCTCTAATTTAATTTTTAAATTTTGTATCGTTTCTCATTTGTATTTTATATATCGTATATAAAAAAAGACAAAGCATCTATGTAAACTTCAGATGTGATAAACAGAAGTACTCAAATTTTAGGCAATTTAAAAACAAATACACTTACAATTTGTAAATGCTTTTTAATTTGTTTTTAAGTGTATTACCAATAATTTGTTTTCCATATTTTTCAATATATATTCATATATATAAACTTGTCGTTTCAATAACGTTTAATCGAGCATTTTATGCTTATAATTATATTATTATCATTTCAGATCTTATTCTATGTATGTATATTTGGAATTCTCAGAGAAGTGAGGTTTTGAAATTCATTCGCATATCGTGTTGCGTTTGGCTTCGACGGCCTTTTGCCTCCAAATACGGAAATTAAAAGTATTGGCATCTAGGGTGGAGTAAATAAAAATAGGCATTGAATTTGTCATTACCCAGATGTCGCCATCCTCATCAATCTGAAACGAAAAACGACATTAGCGTGTGAATCTGTGCGAGTTCACGTAGCTCTTGTAGCAACTAACCGTCAAATCACTTGGATATATCATTGTATCAGCATTTGCAGCCACTATGCCATGATTCGCCGGCGTGAAAGGCTTACGACTGTTCCAGCAACCCACGCCATTTGTTTGTATTTCCGCATAAAAGACAACACCAGTGCGTTGGTCGTACTCATGCATAGTGGACTGCTTGTGCTCTCCACGATTGCCCAAGATACGAAAATCGTTTCCATGATCAGAACGCGCCGCATTCGCTTCCTGTTGGAGCACGCGATTTGAGACAGCAAACTCATTGTTGCTGGCCATAGCATGGAATAACAGAGGTCGGCTGCCGTCACGCTCAATGGGACCCAAGCTTGTGGAGAAGATGCCATCATCCCAGCGGAAAGTTTGTCCACCTATATGCAAATCACCAGCTAGGGGATCAAAGTTGAAATAGTTGTGTGCAAAGGACCACATGCGATCTGCTGCCAGGCTATACACATATAAACGACTGTTGACCAAGTCGGGTATGTAGGCGAAAGCTTCTCCACAGGCTTTAGGTGACGCAATGTCAATGGTCAAGCTGGCCATCCCACGTCCAGTGCTTACAATGCTCTCGGGAATTTCAAACCGTTTGAGCACACGATCAGTATTCAAATCTACCACCCATATGCTAGGGCGTTTGATCTGCTGACGATTGTCTGTAAATAGATCTGCTTAGTACAAGCTTTTAATGCATTAAGCTGATCCTCACCTGGATACTCCAACATGCCTGTATCAATGAACCACAAGCGTTGACAAGCATCCACAGTTGTGCGATACACGGATACTAGATTCTCTGCGCTGCGACTAAATTGATTCAACTCGAAATTGGGATAGGCATTCAGCTTGGGACTGCTTTGGCCGCCATCGCGTTTCAAGTCTATAAAGTTCAAGGTTGATGGTATGCCAACGCGTCGTCGCGGCATTGTGACAAATAGTCTGCCTCGATAGTGTGTCACGCCCATGGGCACATTATTGTAGGGTATATAGGCACTGTTATTATCATTTTGATTTATTCCGCTACGTGTTGCAAAGCCGATAGGTGTATCTCGAGAAGTTTTCACCTCTAATTTGCCCTGAGTTTTCTTTTCCCGTCCAAAGCGCCCTGGGAATACTAGGGGAGCTGCTCAAGGGGAAACAAACAATTACAACGCTCTGAACATACATTACTCTAGACTTGCCAGACGAGTCAGGCATGCGTAATGGTCGTGCTTCTCCGCGATTGTTGAAATCCATTTGCTTCCATTTGAAGACTTCAACCATTCCATCGCTTTGTACAAAGATTATCATGCCCAGCAAGGCCAAGACCCAAAATAGCAATCTTGATATCATTGTGTTCCGTTTTACAAAAATTGTAATATTATGTCACGGACCGCACAACTAGTGACTCCTATTGACGTTTCACTACTGACGGCTGATTAAAGCTCTGTATATAGCTCTAGCGTATAAGCTGCTCTCACTGATAAGTTGCTCTCGCTAAGCAAAAAACTTGTGTTCATTATGTACTCAGATTTAATTATAAATGCAAATATTCAATAATCAATATTTAAAATTCTTCCGAAATAGGTATATGACACATTACTTAAGTTTATGATATATTTTTTGTACTGTATTTCATAATTGGTTATTATATATTTCGTGTTATCAAAGTAATAAACACATTTAAACATCCTAAATATAGCATAAAAATTTATTAAAATCGCATAATGATCGCCATCTCTTCGCAAAACTTGTTTTGTTGATCCACATTATCATTGCTTTCACCTTTTTTGCATTTGATAAACGTTTATTGTACTGAAGATATTTAAAAGTTCACGAATATTTTTAAAAAATTTACAAGCTTTTTTCTTTTTTAATAATCAAATGACTATGGAGGTTTTAATTATTAATAATCACATTTTTTAGTGCATTGAAAAAAATTAAATTTTTTTTTTAAATTTTTAAAATTTGTTTCAGTAAATGCCAGCGCTGAAAAAGTAACGAACAAAATATGCATCGATGTTTCGATGTTTTTTTGTCCATCACTAGATGGTACAGTTACAGAGTTGCCAACTTTAACGTGCCTAAAATACTGCTCAATACTGCTGGGCAAGCAGTTAATTTGATTTTTCGTCAAACTTATTCACAACGTTACAAAGTATTAATAAACTCAGTGTGACAGTATTTACGTTATTGATGTTTAAAATTTTAAAAGAGCTAAAATTCCCGCCAGCCGCAATCAACACTTGTAAGCTCCAGATCTGGCGGGAAAAAAGCTAAATTGGCTACACTGTAGTGTTATTGCTGCAATTGCACCACGAAAAATTGCAAACGAAAAGTCCAAATCCCCAAACAAATCGGTTGTTTAACAAATATAAATACACACTAGTGCAGTGCATTATTATTGAACTTGAAAAGCCTATAGGTAATCAAATCATATCAGAGACTTCAAGCAAACCGCGCTCTTTTTCGCTGGCGGCGCGCGCGTTGGGGAAAAAACGCGTTGCGTTCTTTTCATTTCTATGTATATGAGAGACTGCTGCCACACACAATATATACACACACACATCCATACACAAGCGCATATACACTAAGCAGGCAGCAACAGCAGAAGCGAGGGCAAAAACGACGGGTCGGCTGGTCGGAGACGAGTGAAAGTGTCTCCACCACGGAAGTGCATCTGTGATTTGTATAATAATGCGTCGCGCATACTCAAATTATTGTTACGCTAAAGATTAGCAAAAACAAACAAGAAAAAAACCAAAGCAAAGCAAAGCAAAACTTTGGCAGCTGGTTTTTGTTCACATTAAGTGTGTAAACAACAATAAATTAAATATAATAATTTAAAGTAGCAAGCAAAACAAATGTCTAAAAAGCTGGATGAGGTATTAACGTACATCAAAGCAATGCCCAACGCGTTACAGGTGACAGGTGACCCAGCCACTACTGCAGTACCATCGTGCAGAAGTTGTTGCATACATGATGAGGAAGGCACCACTAAGCCAAAGGGTGCCAAATCTAAAGCCAAATGTGGCGCGCTTAAGAACTTAGATGCCAGTGTAGTTGCCGCCGCCGAGGCTGTTGTCAATGGTGAACTGGATGCAGCGGCTTGCTATCATGTAAGCATGAAACTATCGACAGCAGCGCCGCTGAAATGTGATGCACTGGCGGCAATGCGTGAGGTGCTCAGCGCCAAAAAACAGTTGCCGCCAAATGCCAAGCAATCACTGTCGTCGTCATCGCCGACGCCGCCGCCGCCGCCCTGTCAGCTGCTGGAACGCCTTAGCTTTCCAGAGGGCAATATTATCAATACGCTCCATACAATATTGGCACTGCCAGCGTTTGATCCGTATGCGCCAGCGCCAAAATCTGAAATGAATTACAAAGAGGTTGTCTCGCTGGTTCAATGGGGTCTGCGCGAGGATAATTGCATGGAAATGGAGCTGAGTGATAAGCTGTTGCATGAGTGTCAGTCACAAAACCCCGATCCAAATGATGAAACGCGCTCCTACTTGGTAAGTTATCAAGGTGCATTGCATATAAACGATTAATACGATTAATGTATTTCGTATTTTACAGATGGCCATTGAAAATATGCGGTTATTTTCAGAGGATCCAAAGAATCCGTTGCGTGATGCTGATGGACAATTGCGTGCAATTACGGTGTGTATGCATTTGGATGGTTCAGTTAGTCTTGCTGTAGCTTAAACTTTTGCAGCTCTATTTTCAGAATCTTGCCTTGATATTTGTGAAACATCGCACAGATGAGTTTTTCACATTTTGTTCCTGTAAGGAATGTCTCGAATATCGCGAAACCATCATGGCTATCATGATGGATCAATTTAAGGCTGCGCACATGGTTGTCATGCTGCTCGATGTGCTCATCAAAGCGTACAGTCCGATGCTAAAGTAAGTTCTATTAATCTTGCAACTTGCAATTGAAACCAGACTAATGGCAGCCTTTTTTAGAAATGATGCTGCCTATAATAAATTTGAAAAGCTGCTTGAGTCTAATAAGCAAATCTATTGGATTACCAGCGGCTTTCTATACGATAAGAATGCCGAATATCTTGACTTTATTGATGACACTGCGATCTCTGATAATATGATATTAGTGCTATTTAGCGCCATGTAAGTACAAACTGTTTGTATTGGGATTTTTCTAAAAATAATAAATATTATATTGTTTGCTTGCAGTCTAATGGCTAATAATCCGATGCTCTTGCTACAAATACTCGCCTATAATGTTGAGTGCATTGTTAAAGCGTTCTCCGAGGGCATGATTGAGATTGCTCAAAATGTGCAGGAGAATGAAAAAATTTCAGCCGAAAAGATGCTCATGTGTAGGTTGAAGATGATAAAAACAGCATAATAGTAGCTCTGATTAATTTTAATATTTGCATAAATATTAATTTCTTTACTTACGTGTTTTTTTCAGATTTGCTCGATGGTTACTCCGACTTGAACTGCATCTCGCAAAAGATTTCGCTCAGCTTGTTTGCATTCGAAAATGACTTTCTGCGCAAGTTCAAGTTATCCTGGGTGCTCTTGTGCCAGCGACTGTTTCAACAACATGTGTTCAATCCACTTGGCGACACAATGCTTGCCTGCATCCTCTCGCTGAAGGAGAACGAAAACGATGTCGATAGCGCTACACAGACAAATGCATTGATAAAACGCTACATGCTATTCGATGAGCATATGCACTCCATTGAACGCCGCTGGACGGATGTCTGGATCGAGCTAAACAAGTTCAACTTGTCGCCCACGGAGCATGAGCGTCGCATTGGCCTGTTGGATGTGTATAACATATTCGACAAAGTCGTTATGGATGCCACCTCATTTACGCTACCAGACATCAGTGATGATGAGTTCATAGACTTTCAACGCATTGTCGATCGTCAGCTGGCCTGGAAGAATATTATGGCATTCACTAAACTCAAATGGCCCGATGGCTTTTATGATCCACCCAACAAGCTGGTGCATGAGGATCTCTGCAAAAAATGCAATGCAATGCTGGAACACCATAATGAGTAAATTATAAATTATAAATTTAAGCAAAATACATTTTAATATATATATTTTCTATTTTTAGCAACTGCAAATGCATAACTTGCTCCATAGCGGGCACACCAATGATGCCACGAATGGCAGGCTATTGCGCCAAATGCACCACGCTAAATATTGTTGAGAAGGATGCTAAGCTAATGAAGTCCAGGATACTCAGCACCTGCACCAGTGACGAGGCCAAACACAATGTTGAAGCCAGCACAAGCGCCGCTGCAGCTGCTGCTGCTGCAAACGCCAATTTTCAACGTCAGCGACGCACCGTTGAGCCGAATGATGAAGTCAGCGCGGCGTTGCGACGTCCTGATTTGGAAACTGCATTGCGCACCACTTACCACATTGCCTGGGCAGTGTTTCAGCATTTAACCACACGCAAACGATATCGCCACGACACAGTTGATCCGCAATACTTTTGCGGTGAACACTGTCGCGTCTCTGCCTGTCAGTTGGCGCGTAAGATTTTGGCCAATGAGCTGTCGCCACCGCTCACCAAACATTTGCTGCGCTGCTTTCAGCCATTGTCGTTCTCACGTGACGAACTGCGCTCAACGCTGCCATCGCTTATGTTCTTTAATCGGAAGTTGGCACCCAGTCCCGCCGAACTGCAGGAGCTCAAGAATCAGCATTACGTCTACAAGACCTACTGGACCTTTGTGCTCTCCATATATGCGAATTTCTTTGTCAAATTCAATTCCACAACCACCGACTACAAACATCTCGAGCTGATCAAAGGGGATTTGCGCCTGCGCGTCAATAGTGTTGTGGGTGACAAGGACGATGGTCGCTTTGAGCAGTTTCTGGCGCAGGTTATTGGGTAAGTTTAAGATGTTTAAATTCTCAATAAATTATTAATTATTGCTTTCTGTTTTTCAAATGCAACAGTTACTCTCCCTTTAAAATAACAGATGAGTAAGTTGGAAATTCCAATTATATTTATAATAAATACATTTTATTATTTATTATAAAATTCATAATTTAACACATTTATTAAGATTTAGTTGGTAAATTATGCAGCCAACAGGTGCTAAACATAAACTGTTTATCAACAACAAAAAAAACGAATCCTTAAGCAAGCTTTGGTTTGCTTTTTTAAGCTAACAGAAGTAGTTATTAATTGAGTTACTTGTTCTTTCTCCACGCAGCTTTACTTTGGGCGATGCTAACATTGAAAAAATGCAATTTGGCGTGGACCATTTAATGATGCTGCATGATTCGCAAATGATGTAAGCCGTAATAATACTCTACTTGAATTAAACTTAATGTTCTTTCGGGTGTTTTTTTGCAGCCGACGCACCAAGCCGGACAGCACCGGCAACCTGGCGCTCAAGAACAAAGCTAATGACATGTCACAAACAGACTCGAATAGCTCCAAGAAGTGCAAGGAAAAGATGCGCAAATGTAAGCAGCTCCATTTGCCTATTTGCCCATATTAATTGTCTTCATTTTGTTCAAGGCTGTGCGGATTACGCCGACATTGGCGAGCCCTGCAAGGAAAATCACTCAAAGAAGCGTGTGAAGAAGGAATGCAACCATGCGCGTTTCAATGAAACACGCGATCGTCTGCGCAAGAAACTCACGCAGATTGTAAACGAACGCAAAACCAAAGGCAGCCAGGAAGCATCAGTGGTGAAGGATGCACCAGCGGCTGCCAAGCGTCAGGATACGGTGCTAACGCAGCAACCGCCCACACTCAAGACTGCGGCCTCGGCACAGGTGCAGGCGGCGGCGCGTAAAAATCCTGCTGCTGCAGCTGCGGCAGCGGCAGCGGCTGCAGCAGCTGCGCTTAGCGAGATAGGCGATGGCATTGAGGATAGTGATAATAGTTTGCTTTGCTTGGACAGTCTTTGCAAGAGCATACAGCTGCATACCGAAGCGCAAGCGTCGGGGGAGCCAGTTGAGATGGGCAGCTACAGTAAGGAGGACATGATGCAGGACTTTGCCGACTTCTTGGGCAGCTACACGCGTGAACAAGATCAAAAGCGTTGGATACACGAAACTCTCAACTTTATAGAGGGTAAACCACAGCAGCCGCAGACAGCGAATCCCAAGAAAGCCGCCAAGAAGGCCAAGCAAAAGCAGCGCAAGGAGGAGGAGAAGCGCATCAAGGAGCTGGAAGATATGCGTAGCCAGTTCTTAGATATTTACTTCAAGGAATTTATAGACAAGTACGAACTCAAAACGTTGGCGGCCGCTGGCGGTCGCAAGCGTGAAAAGAAGCGCATTGGCGAACTGGAGGCGAATATTAAGAATCTACAGCGTGCCAAGGGCAAGGTGGAGACGGTTATACTGGAGCTTATAGCTACAGTAAAGGCAGCCAACAGTGATTTCAAGTTTTCGTATTTGCCCACTAAGGAGCAGCAGCTGGCTAAGATGGCGCAGCTGGAGGAGCTGCTCAATGGACAGTCGGAGCCAACGCCAGTTGTCCAGCCAGCTGCTCAGCCGGTGCCGCCGACTGCTTATGCCAACTTTCAGCCAGCCTACTTTCCAGCCCACTCACCCGTCTGCTATGCTCCGCCACAGCAGCAACAGTTGCAGTCGCAGCAGCCGCTGCAGCCACAACAACTGCCACGTGATGTTATTGCTGCCATGGCAGCCAATGCCATTACTGCCGATCCCTCCAAGCGTATTGTGACCATACGAAGAGTTCAGCTGCCCAGCGCTGGCGGCGAGCAGCAAGTTACTGTTGTGGCCAAGGGTAGCTCACCGGATGAGGACAAGTTGCTTTATACATTTGTCAATGGGCACATGGTCCCCACGGCGCATGCGCCAACGTCAGATGACCCAGCAGCAACAGTTGACGTCATGCCCGAAAAGAGCGCCAAGGCTAAGAAGAAGGAGGCCAAGCGTGCAGCGGCAGCAGCAGCAGCTGCAGAAGCAGCAGCGGCAGAAGCAGCGGCACTTGCAGCGGCAGCTGAGCAAGAGTCCAAGGCCAAGCATAAAAAGCTAAAAAAGACAGCAGCAGCTGCTGCGACCGCCAGCTTAAGCTCCGGTAATAGTTCCAATACGCAGACGCCGCAAAGCAGCGCTGTCAACACTCGAGAGAATTCAGTCTGCAGCGTCCAGCCCAAAGCCAGTACAACATCCAGCAAGAAAGCCAAGCAGCAGGCAAACAAAGCTGCGGCTGCTGCTCAGCCCAAGCCTGCGTCGTTGCCACTGCCACGAGAGACCAACCCACCCATAGCTGCGCTTGCCGCACCTGCAAAGCCCAAGAAACGCTTAAAGCCGCCCGTCGATCAGGGACAACTGGACAACAATCCGTTCAAGTCGCTGCATGTGCAGGATTCTTCTGAAGGCGAATGGGAGACAGGCAGCGAAAGCGATGCCAGCTTGGCACCTGTGAAGCCACCGCCTGCGAAGGTTAACATTGCGCCCAAGCCCCAACCTGCAACCAACAACAAACAAAAGCCAGTAGCAGCAGCAACAGTAAACCCAAAAGCAGCGTCTACGTCAGCCGCGGCGTCCAGCAAAAAAACCAAAAATGAGCTTCACACAAAAACACAAGCAGCGCAGCCGGCACAGCAGCTGAACACCAGGCAGTCGCAATCAGCGGCCGGGCAGACGCAACGCAGAGCTGCAGTGCCGCAAGCAGCGTCGCAGTCAAGGTCAACGGGAATGCAGGAGCAAGGGCGTAAGACCAAGCAGAGTCAAGTGCAAGGTAGCAGCAACAGAGGAACGCAGCAACAGCAGTCACAACAGCAGCAGCAGCAGCAGTCACAGCAACAGCAGCAGTCACGTGGCGGACGGAACAGTGCACGGTCTAAGCAACCAGCAACCACAACACCTGCGGCACCAGCACGTGCTTCTGCAGCTCCTGCAGTGGGCGACAACAACGTTTCGAAGCGTTCACAACGAAACAAACGCGGACATCGGGCACCGAAGCAAGGTAAGCTTACGATGCTGAGTCTACTCCTTTGATTGATAACACTTTGCTTGGTGTTTCCTCTAGCGGATGATCTTTACGGCATACCACAGCACATGGGCTTTTTTAATCCCCACGAAGTGGCCATACCTCCGGCTGTACCACCGCATGCAGGCAGCTATGCCAGTACGCTTAGCCAGCAGCTCCAGCAGATGCACATTTCCCAAGGCCAGGGCCAAGGCAATAATCAGTCATCGGCTAACAACTGCAGCATCATGGATCAACTGAATCGTGGCGTACAAGTTGAGCATCTAGCGCTGCCACCAGGCATAACGCTCACCAAAGTAGATCCCGCCAAAAGCGAGCAGCTACGTCAGAAGAGCGAATCCATACGCAGACTTTCCAAGCCACTGGCCGAACAACAATTCCAGCAGCAGCAGCAGCAGCAACTACAACAGCCGCCGCCTTTTATGAGCGGATTTTATCCAGGCAGCGCAGGCATGGATCCCAATGGTAGCATTATTATGGTGGAGGCAAATCCGCGTCGTGATCGCCAGACGGCTGCTATTAACCACAATGTAGCTGCAGCCGCTGCCGCCGCTGCTGGCAGTGGAAAATCATCACGTCGCCGCCGAAGAAATCGTGGCAAATCTAGTGGTGGCGGTAGTCAGACTAACACTAAGCAGTCCTCTGGCCCTGCTGCTGGCGCACGCGATAACCAGCCTAGCGTAGAAGCCAATGCTGGCAATATTATAACGCTGCGAAATCCGATGTTCCATCAAGGCCAGGCCAGTGCTCCTGTACATGCTGCCAGCAACATACTGCCCACTCCGACTCCCATTCCAACAGGTAGGAGCAAAATGTGAGAAACTGAAATGTGATCACCTAATGAATTCTTTTTGAACTTGCAGCAAGAAATTATGGCGTTGGACTGCCCTTAGCAGCAGCCGCCATGCCCATGGATCAACCGGCCGCAATTATTAAAAATGAGAACGGCATGTTTACCATCCGCAATCCGGCGCTGCATCAGGCTGTAACCAATGGCCTGGCCATGGGCGGCTATCGCCAATTTGGCAGCAATGTTAGCTACTATACGCCACAGGAGGCGGTGGCGGAGGCGGCGCGTGCCACACAACAGAAACAGCAGCAGCAACAACAACAACAGCAGCAGCCGTCGCCATCGCCACCCAACAACAACAACAGCAACAATCCTGCACGAGTTGCTGCACCCAGCAATTTCTCATACTTTTCCAGTGGCTCGGGCAGCGGCGCCAGCAGCAGCAGCAGTGGCAGTAGTGGCGTCGATACGCACAATAATATCAGTATTAGCTGCACAAATGTTGGACCAGCCGTTCCTGCAGGACGACTGGTGGGCGATGCAGCAATTATAGCGCGTCCAAAGCAGCAACAGAAATGTATATCGGCCATTGGCAGCGAGCTAAAGCAAAAGACCAAAGATCAAAGCCAATGGTCAAGCTTTGGCCAGCCGGCGTCAGCTGATTTTGGTAGTAATGGCGGTGCTGCTGCTGGTGGTGGTCCGCTGCAGGAAAAATACCAACAGTCCAACTACTACAATGGCTTTGAGGTGTTCTCTCCAGCTGCTGGCAGCGCTGCTGCGTCTGATTGTCACATGCATCATAATTGTGGCGACGACTCACCACCGCCCACTATAACTGGTTTCAATTCCTATCTGGAGGGGATACCGAACACCGGTGTCATACGCTATGATGATGCCTCTTTTTTGAAGAATCTGATACCGGGTCAAAATCTCAACAACGAGGTGTGTTTTAATCAAGGCAAATGGTCGAATCTAAGTCATATGCCCGCTGAGAGCCAAATTTCGAAATATTTCTCATTTTATTCCTCTTAAGAATTAAGCATAATTAATAGTTATAATAATAATTATGTTTAGCAATGAATTAAAATGTCTTTGTACTTTTTCTAGGTCTCCATACACAACATATCGGAGTCGAATTTTACGCGCAACAACAACAACACATCGCCATCGCCACATCATGTGGAGATTACCACAGTGTTTGGCAATCGAAGCTGTTCCAACAATGCATACGAGCAGCAGCAGCAGCAACAACAACAACAACAGCAGCCCTCCCAGGGTAGCGTTAGCTCCAATGCCAGCTATTGTGACAATGTGAATGCCAGCGATTATGGCAATGGTAAGTTCATGAACTCAAACTCTGATCTCAATCAAGCAATTCATCAGTTATGTTCTGCGCAGATTCCACCCACTTGTTTGCACCAGGAAATTTGATGTCACATTTGCCACAGGCTAGCAACTCGGCTGCAACGGATCCTTTTGGCTATGATTTTGATCCTTCATCTGGCACAAAGGCAAACAGTGAGCTGAACGAATTTCTGCGCCGCAGTCCGCATAGTCCGCAGCGCACTTCACCCTATAGCCATGACGAAAATGTAGCGCTCGAGGCGTTTGTACAAAATATGAGCGCACTGCAAATTGCCGCGGCCACGGATGCTGCCGAGCAGTGCACTCTGCTCAATGGAGCTGCTGCCGCTAGCGGTGATGCAGCTATGGCCGATGCGGCTAGTGGGGCTAACTGGTGGTAAACACAAATGTTGCAACAGCAAAGTAAAATTTAAAAAAGAAAATCCAGAGCATGCTTCATATATAACACAATAATCCCCGAGATATCGTTTAAACTGGCATAATGTCAATTTCGGTGTTTAAAAATAAAAAAAAATACAAAAAATCGAATTAAATTAAATGGAATTCCAAACGACTTTATTCATTTCCTTTGTTTTAAATTTAAACCATTCTGCAATTTCAGCTCTAATAAAAAATACTCTTTATACAATTTATTAATTCTCCATTATGAGTGAACCGGAGGCATAGCTAACGCTGGAGTCCTCCATATCCAGGCACTGGCTGCTCTGCGCATACTTGAGAAATTTAAAGCTCATATTCTTAAAGCCTTGATCCTGTAGTGCTTTGACAGCACCCAACATCACGCCAATGGGATGGCGACCACATATTGTATTACTATATTTACGCAGATACGCAGTAAAGTCAGCAGGATTCAAGGTTTCTATTATGTCCATGCCCTGCTTGTCCAGCTGCTCGATACACTTGTGTATGGGACCACAGGAGCGATCGTAGTAGGTAAAGTTAAAGCGTGAGCCCCAATGGCAAAAATCTGAAGATATCACAAATAGATTCGTGGGATCCATAAAGTATGGCGCAAGCAGACTGCCATATTGCGCCTCCTGCTCCGGATTCAGAGAACCCACTAAGATAGGCACTATAGTAAATTGATCCTTAAAACTGCAAACATAGTTTGTTAATTATAATTTTACTTGTTTAGCTATGCTTTCTTACTCCTCCATCACTTTTGCTATGTAGGGTAAATGCATTTCAATGGAGTGCTCATCCTCATCCGTTTTCATGTCCATCCAACTGAATTGGCCGGTCTTCTCCAGCTCAGCATTCACTGCAATTGTTGTAGTAACAATTAAATTGTGTCAATTGCTTTATTGTTTTTTAGGGGATTTACGCACTATCCGAGTCTATTTTGAGATCATACAAAGGCGTTTTACACTTTTTCGCAACCGATAGCGCACAACCACGCAGACGTACATGATGCGAAGGGCCCAATACAAATATACGCTTTCTAAAATACATATAAATTAGTTCAGAAGTTTTATTGTTTCTTCGAGATTTAAGACCTACACAACAACTGGGCTTATTTGGCGATAGGCGAATGCGCTGCAGCAGCCACAGTACGCATAGCCAGCATGTCTATAATAATTAAACAAAATGTTATTGTTTATTAAAATGCTTATTATATTTGAATTGACTTACGGCGCAATGATAGCACGTGCTGGTCCATGCGATAAATCTGCTGCAGACAGCCAACGATCCAATTGCCTAGAGAGATCCGAACCTGTAAAGATTAATTTCATAAATAAACAGAATTATGGAGGCAACCTTAGCAAACGTTGTCAAGTGGCAACCAATCAATGTGCTAGTATAAACAACTCACATAGTTTAGTGAGTTTGAGTTTGCGCTAGGTACAATTCTTAAAACCATTTTATATATTTTTCAAATTAAAGTTGTACTCTGACAAGATGATGAACAAGGATAAACTTAGCGATGAGCTATTAGCTCGCATACGCAGTGAACTGGTTGCCATTATGGAAGAGGAGTAAGTCCAAAGTACAATAAGAATAAAAATAGCACAAGAAAATAAGCATTCGATGTCCATAGCGTTACCAACGGTACGGACCGCAAGATATCGTATGAAAGGCTCATGCAACCCACTCCACTGCCTACACTAGAACCCACTAAGAAAACTAGCCACAAAAAGAAGCTACAAGGGAAGCCATCAATGGTGAATACCAAAACAACATTTCGTCAGGCTGTTGGCGGCAAATCGATTGCCATGAAGCCAACAAGTGAACGTTCATCCGCTGGTCAACAGTCGTCAAGTGAGGCATCGACATCGTCCACTTCACTGCTGGAAATGCTGCATGCGGAGAAGAAGGCATTGCATTCTAGTCGACACTCTAGTGTGGAGTTTATGGAATCGCCTACTATGAAGGGCATGGATGAAGATTTGCAGAAAATGCAATTGGAATTGAAAAAAAGCTATGAGCTGTTCCAAGGCATTGGGGAGAAATTGGAGGCGATTAGCTTTGGTGGCCTCAAGACACGCATTCGTGATTTGCATTTGAACAGCATGGCAAACGATCTGGGCAAGGTGACCACCATGGAACTGCAAAAACTGTTTGAATCCAGTTACTTGCACAATCGCCTGGACAAACTAACTGCAGATGTGAGCCACGATTTTCGTCGTCATCCCGGTGAATTTGGTGACATACCCGAATTGAGCACATTCTTCCAAGCCTGTTCGCAGCTGGAGCATGGTCTGGAAACGCTCAAACAGCAGCGCAAGAGCAGCAGCGATCTGGAAAAGCGTTTGTGTTGGGCCACTGAAATCGCTTATGATAGAATGGAGGAAATCCGTAATGCAGTGGGCAATAAGCCAAAGACAAATTTTTAAGGAATTATCTGTTGCTTTGCTTAGTTTACAGCTTAGATAAACAATTAATGTTCCATTGTTCTTGAATTTAATGTGCGTCGCAGTTTGTTTTCAGTGTTTTTGTTCTTCTTCACTTGCAGAGATTCCTTTATATCTCATCTGCATACCTCCCACACACACACACACACGCATACAGTGTACACACTTTTACAGTCAATTGCATTCGATAGCCTAAATTTACCTGAATCTGCATACCAGCTGCCTGCATGTGTCGCTCTCCTGGTTGACATGATTTAAGAATTAGTTTATAGCCAGCTAAATATTACTTTTTGCACCAACACTTGATGCTCTTGTCTATATTTTCTCTATGCAAAGTTGTGAACCACGCACACAAGTGCACTGTGTGCAATCTGTCGTTATCGTAGTGCATCTATCGAGTATATTTACTAAATAGTATCGAGTATCTGTGTTGATTAGTATCAGTATCGAAAATTTTCAAGCGAAAGGTGAAGCGGCATTGCGTGTTTGTCGGCTTTACTTTTGCAAATAAATTGTAAATAACACCAAATTTTTGTAAATAGCATCATTTAAATTGAGTGAGTGCAAGCAGAGTTAAATTTCAACTTGTAAATGTGAAAAACAAGTTAAATTCATATATTTTATGTACATTACTCGTTGTGTGTGCGTGTAACGTAAACACGCGACTGTCAGTTAGGCGTCAAGAAGAAGCAGAAAGAGAATATTTGGAGTGCAAGTGGATGAAAAAGAAAATTTTTATTATTTGTAGTGCAAACGCAAATATAAACGTGAAAATCAGATTATAAAACTAATTTTCAGGTGTGTTCAAGAAGCCTTGTTAAAGGTTTATATCAAATTAAATAGCATTAAAATCAAAACGCGGCAAATGAGTAATGAGTAGCATCGCGGCGCTCTGAGTGGCATCGCGTCATTGCTGTACTAAAACTAAAAATTGCCGTATTCGTATTCCGCCATTTTGAAAGCTGCGAGTCGAAAGTGGAATTTGGACGCGTTGCTGGTAAAGATACAGTTGAAAACCATAGAAAAAATACATAAAATTGTTGCAAAATGTGCCTAAGTCATACGCAAGGCTGTTCGCCAGTTGTTTAATTAGAAATTGTGCGTGTGTAAATCTGTTAAGCACGTGAATTTGTGCAATTACAAAATCGCAAAAAAATACAACGCGAGTGCTGCGTGTAGCGGCCGCCGCCGCCGCCACCACAAAGAAGAAAAACGAAAATATCTAAGCGAGCGAAAAATACACATATAAATATTTTTCGCATGGCTACAGTGTGAACTGCGTTTTCAGCAAAAATTTATAAAACAATATTATGTATGTTTTATGTAAACAGATTCGGTGCGGTCTGATTTTAAATCATATTTTGCTATGAGTTAATATACCGATACCGTACATGTACGTGTATGTGTGTGGGTGGGTATACGATTGTATACATGTGTGTATGTGTGTACCATAAACGTGTACAAGAAAAATTTAAACGTGCAGATTTTCGTTTTAAATTTTAAAGCTGAATTATAATAAGCAGTGTACATGAGAGTGTGTGCGTGCGCGCGTTTGATAGCGGAAAGTACAATGTTATTTCTAAACACGTAAATTGTACAGCGCATTGTGAAATACATAAATTTAAACGATTAGCAAATAATATAAATATTGCTAGAATTTCTCTGTGTATAAATGCTTGCCTATCCATGCATTTGTGTGCGTGTGTGTGTGACAGTGTGTAAGTTGTAGCTTTACTGCGCAACGCTCTTTCCCTGTGCCCCCTCCACTCGACTGCAGAATGCTGCCCACACAAACGCATCGTTGTTATTTTGCCGCCGCCACAATTGGGTGCGAGCGAAAAAGCAATAGCGCCAATACGACTAAAGCAAACCAGTCAACGCTTTAACGACCATCGCCACCACCCTCCCTCCTCTCAGCACCCAACTCTGACACATTTTAAGAGCGCTGCAAAGTTCTTTTTATTTGCTGCGCAGAGTCCTTTAAAGCGTGAAAGTTGAACGCATTGAAGTGCATAGTCTTTAATTTTTTTTTCAAGAGACCTGCGGTAAACGATCCGCTGTTCTTACTCATTTTCAATTTACGTTTTGCATTTGTTAGTTATGTACATATATTCTCTCTTGAATGGTCAAATAGCTATAAATAGACATTAGCTACTGCTTCTTGCTTTAACCCCGGTTGTCCTTTTTATTGATTGATAAAACTTGAACATCGGGTTGGGGTTGGGGTTGGGGCAGAGACACATGCTATGTTATAACATTGTATGTAGTCATTTTTTGCAATTTTATGTGTACTTGTCAGCCAGAGTCGCTATAAAAAAGTTTGCTGCTGTCAATGCATATGAAATATTTAACTCGCGAGCGCTCTTGCTCTATCTCTCTCTCTTATTATTGCCCAACGCCCCAAATGAATTGGAGCTTGTTTCTAGTTTTATTACATTTTTTTTGTTGCGCTTGTCGTGTTTTCCCATTGCGCTACCCCTTTTAAACAACGGGACGTCTGGAGTGCGCGCCCTGCACACACACACAGGCACACGTTGTGACAGTCACTTGCCTGTTTCTCTCTATATATATATATATATGTGTGTGTGTATATTGGTATATGCTGTGTAATCATAATTCTTCTGTTGTGCTGTCTGTTATCTCCCCTAACTTCTGCTCTACCTTTTCGCATTTATATTTGTGCATATTCATTGCTATGGATTTTATTCGCTTTTACTTGAGTGCTTGCCTTCTCACTCACACACACAGACAGACAGACAATTGACATGCGTTTGCTGCGTTGCTATTTAAATTTAATTGTAAACATAAAAAGTGGCACAGCAACAAAAAATGTGTGTGTGTGTTATGCTATTTTATTATCTATTAGAACAGTTAAGAGCCTGCTTATCAATTTGTGTTTGTTACTAGCTGCTAAGCAAAAAAAAATGGCTAAATGTAGAATAGAATTGACAGTGTATGTGTGTATCTGTGTGTGTGCGATGCACACCTGCGACAGGAATTTCAACACTTGCAAAACGAAAACAAAAATATTTAAAATTAGACAATGGCAAAACGTTTAAATATAAATTTTAGCATTGTTTTGCGAAAAATACAAATAAAAATAAAAGCAAACTGTGAAGCACACACACTCGTGCTCATATATGTATGTATACAATAAATTTACGTCTACTCAGTTGCCTAGCTGTCTTGCTTTTTGGCCAATTCACTGACTGACTGACGCGTTGCCTGCTCTAAATAAAAACTAGACAAATGCTCGAGCACACAATTGGATTGTTTTGCCAACTAAAAACAGCCAAACATTGAAAAGCGTGTGCAGGCGAATAATATTAAATTGTTGTTTGTGTCTTGAGTGACTTGCAATGCTTGCAGCTTCTTACATTTAAATTAATTTATATTTATTTTGCTCGCCACTTGCGTCATTTAAACAAAATAGACAGCAAAAAGTAAAGCAAAGGCAAGCCATGCATATAAATAAATACAAATGGATGTACATACATACAAATGTACGTATGTTAGTGTTTGTTTGCTTGTGGCGTGTTGGTTCAGTAGCTGTGCCGGCAGCTTCAATGCAAAATGTATGTTTAAGCCAAAAGCAGTCGGAAAGCCAAAAAAAGCGCGCCAAATGCGACGTCATTAAAGCAGCTTGTTAAAACACGGCTTAAAGCAAACAAAACTAGTTTGCTGACAAAGCGTGTGCAAGTGATAAATGTAAAGCAACAACAGAGATAGAGAGAGAGAAAGAGAGAGAGAAAGAGAGAGCTCAGAAAAATTTAAGTAAAATGCATGCTTTAAGTTGTAAGAGCATTCGTCTTTATTATAGTTGCTTATAATTTAATGCTCTGAAATTTAAACTAAAGTTGAAGTTGCACTTTAAAGTGCAGCGCTCTGCCTCTCGCTCCTTCCAACACTCTTTGTTGTGTATCGACTGCAATGGCGTCATCGTCATCAACGAGACAGCAAAAGTTTTTCAAACTTTTTGTTGCCTGCCCCAAGACTCACACACACTGCGATAAACTTAAATGTGCTAGTGTTTGTGTGTGTGTGCGCTTAAAGTGCTCAATGCGCATGACTTTATAAATACACAGACATGTATGTATGTATGTATATGTATGAGTTGGCATTAAGCCAACAAACAATTTAAGCCAGCTTGAGTTTTTCCTGCCTCAGAAATTGTGGCAAAAAGGCAGCAGTAACAACAACAACAACAGATACACACACACATACAATATATAGACACACTCGTACATTATAGCATTGAAATAGTACTTTTCGCTGTTATCTCGTGCGTTCATCGGTTGTGATAAACCGGTTTTGTTATTTCTTCTTAGGCTTGGTCTTGGCTTCTCTTGGCTGCCCATTAAAAGATACAAAACACGATGACTGCCACCATTTGACTGTGGCGCAAGTCGTACAACAACTTTTCAGCTCAGGTAGCGAGAGACAGTAACATTAACAATAACAACAATCGACAGTTGTCCAAATGTATCTGTTAGATACGCATGCAAGAATTACTGTACGCTTCAGTTTAACATTAGCTCTGTTAATGTTTGTATGTAATTAAAACACACACACACACATGCAAACCCTCAACAGGTTTATTTCGATTTCTCAACTTTCTTTCAATACAAAAAAAAAAATAAATAAAGGCGTGCGTGGGCGCGCATCCTGAGAGTTGCCAACTTTAAGTTGCTTGCTGGTTGTATCTGAAACTGAAACTGGTTTATTGGCGCGCTCACACATTCTATGTGTGTGTATGTGTGTCTGGTTTCCTTTCACTTAAACTATTGCCACATTCAAGTTTTTCTCAGCTGCCGTATTTACGACAGCTAAATATAACAATGCCAGATAATAGAGCACTTGACTTTTTATCAGCATCACACACACACATACATGTCTTTAAATTGTTTATAAATAAAACAAATTGCTTAATGTCATGTGCTTTTTGCTTTAAATGTCATAATTGCGTCTTTCGGCAATTTTATAATTGTTTATTTAATTCAATACTATTGCGATTAAAGCTATCAGCTATTGCTCTTTGGCGTAATTAATTTACTAATTGCCTTAACAATGTATTTTTAGTTAGCCTTAACTTTGCACTGAAATGTTAGTGCAAAATAGTTAAAAACATCAATCATAAAGTTAGCCTAGCACACTTCGACTTTTGGATACATTGAATTTGTTATAAACTTTTCCTCGCTAGATAAGATAAGAGATAAATCTAGCGCGTAACAAAACTATTATATTATAGTAAAAACTATGAACTAGCTTGATAAGTTGATAAGTGCATTTGGGGCAAGAAGCATAGAAACGTAAAGAGGCAAGCTTAGCGCTTAGCAGTGCTTGCCGAGCAACGAGCAAAGTCTTTTATACACACACACACACACACACAGACACTGACAAACACGAGAATAGATTAAAGTCTAAGCATATAATTTCTATTTGCTTGCAACCCTCTTAGCCGTTGCCGTTGCTGTTACGTGTAGGGAGGGGGGATGGGTTGGGGGTCAGGGGATTGCCTTTTTGGCGTGTGCAATCAAAAGTATCTTTATCGCTGATGATTGCGAAATACAAACGAAACTTGTCATCGGTAAATTTTGTGCTGACATTAGCGCGATTTTCTATAAAGCGGTATTTTCTCTGCTTGCCGTAAACGCTCCGCTCTTCACATCGAATTACGTGTTTTCCATTTAATTTGCAAACTTGTGATTGCAATTGTTTTGTTATGTGCATATGTAATTAATCTATAATAATTCCATATACATTCTCATTTGTTTTGTTTGTTTGCAGGATTCTCGATTTCAATATGAAGCGACAAAAATGACGGCAATGTAAAAAGGTTTTTGTTTTCGTGTTGATACAACTTGAAGCCAACTACAACAAGTGGATAACAAACAAAAAGGCGTGCAACAAATTCTTCTACTCGCAGAGTTTAAGCAACAAACATAAACAAACAATAATAATAAACATAAATATATATATATATATAAATACAAAATACTATATACAAAAGCAAAGCAAGCATACATACAAATAAAAAATGGATAAAAATCCTATGATGCCGAAGCGTTCGCGCATTGATGTCAAGGGCAGTTTTGCTAATGGTCCGCTGCAGGCGAGACCCTTGGTGGCACTGCTGGATGGACGCGACTGCTCCATCGAGATGCCCATACTAAAGGATGTAGCTACAGTTGCCTTTTGCGATGCACAAAGCACGTCGGAAATACACGAAAAGGTTTGTGCACAGTTAAACACAAAGTAAATTAATTATATTAATTCGTTTACCATTTTTTATGGCAGGTGCTAAACGAGGCAGTTGGCGCTTTAATGTGGCACACGATTATCCTGACCAAGGAGGATTTGGAAAAGTTTAAAGCTTTACGCATCATTGTGCGCATTGGCAGCGGCACAGATAATATTGATGTGAAAGCAGCCGGTGAATTGGGTATCGCCGTTTGCAATGTGCCCGGCTACGGTGTCGAGGAGGTGGCAGACACAACAATGTGCTTGATATTGAACCTGTACCGGCGCACCTATTGGCTGGCGAATATGGTGCGGGAGGGCAAGAAATTTACAGGGCCTGAGCAAGTGCGAGAAGCGGCACATGTAAGTGTAACAATCAAGAATTTGATAATAGGAATCGCTAATTTAATTTTTGCTTTCCACAGGGCTGTGCGCGCATTCGTGGCGATACATTAGGCTTAGTTGGTCTGGGCCGCATTGGTAGTGCTGTGGCGTTGAGGGCAAAAGCATTTGGCTTTAATGTCATATTCTACGATCCCTACCTGCCCGATGGCATTGACAAATCGTTGGGCCTCACACGCGTCTATACGCTACAGGATCTGCTCTTTCAATCTGACTGCGTCTCACTGCACTGTACGCTCAATGAGCACAATCATCATTTAATCAATGAATTCACAATTAAACAGGTTTGTTGTGTGTGATACGTTAATGTTTATGCTTTGAATCATAATTGAAACGTTTTGTTTTTAGATGCGACCGGGTGCATTTCTGGTGAACACCGCACGCGGCGGTCTGGTTGATGACGAGACTCTAGCTTTGGCGCTGAAACAGGGCAGAATAAGAGCCGCAGCGTTGGATGTGCACGAGAACGAACCTTACAATGTATTTCAAGTAAGAGATTGTTGTAAAAACGGCAACGCTTTTACGCAATCTGAGACGGAGACCGCGCCCACGTCTTGGCACTTTATACTAAAACGTATCTGTTTTCATTTCTGTTGCAGGGCGCACTGAAAGATGCACCGAATTTGATTTGCACACCACACGCCGCCTTCTTCAGCGATGCATCTGCAACGGAGCTGCGCGAAATGGCAGCCACCGAAATCCGACGAGCGATTGTCGGCAATATTCCAGAAGTGCTGAGAAATTGCGTCAACAAGGAGTACTTTATGCGCACACCGCCAACAGCCACCGCCGGTGGCATTGCGGCGGCTGTTTATCCCGAAGGTAAACTACAACAAATGATATCAAATCAAGAAAAGTAGTGCGAGGCTCACACAGTTACAGATACAGATCAAACTCGATATCGAGAGAAAGATTTGCAAGCAACATAACAAACAACAAACTGTAAAACTATAAAATCCCCAGATAAACAGCAGAAGAAACAGTAAACAAACATTACAGTACATACAGAGATCATTTTATAAATACAATAACACAACACGCACACGCATACATATACACATATACATATATATTAACAAAAACAACATTTTTATGTAGCAAGCGCAAAACTTTCAATTCATTTGTTAGCACACACATACATCCAATAGAAATTCGAGTTATTATACAATATAGAACTAGAGAGTGAGCTGAGGGAGCATAAAAGTTAATATTTAAGTTAAAGAGTTACAGTTTAAGCTATATAGTATATATATGTTTTCATATATGTATGTGTATCTTTAAGCGAACATTATTCGAGAACATGTTCGCTCATTGATATTGATGAGGCGGCTTTAAGCGTGACCGTTGTTGGGCAAAAGTTATAAAAGTTACATATGCATATATACATACATATACAAATATAAAATTGTGAGCTATATGTCTATATTTTGGGAGTTTCTAAAGCCTAAAAAAACTATTTATTCTGTTTCTACTCTACTATATTATTTTGTCTCTCAATTTGAATAAATTGAAACGTAATTTTCTTCTTGTTTAATGTACAAAGCGTTGTCAGCTATGTCAAATCTATTTGCATATATATATGTATATATTTATGTATATGTATGCAGAACTATATACTTGTAATTATTTACACTATAAAAAGAAAGGTGAAAGTAAACAATTTGATGGATTATTTATTGTTTGTTAATTGTTGCGCGATACACTCCCTCCCCCATATTCATATGCAAACGATATCAACGTGTTCACCAAAAAAAAAAATAAGCGAGAATTAATTGTTTAAATTATACAAAGCCTATGTATGTGTATTACTAACCACAGCGACGCAACCCCTATAGCTACATATATCTCTAAAGCTTCCATTGAAATAAAAATCTAATTTTAAGCAAAGCCTTAATTACTGACTTTCCACACATTGCCACCATAATCGAAATGAATACTACATTAAATTTGTTAACACACGAGATAATAATTATTGCTCAAAATGCTGCTCTATTTATGCATTATAATGATCTCATCATCCACGTTTATTTTCGCCTTGCGTAAATAGTTTCAAAATAATACTGATAACAACAGCTTTATAAAGAATTCAGATTCAAGCAACACGGCGCGTTAAATGCAACCACATCAATTTATCAATTTATAGAACAGAGAGAAGTGAAGAGTACACATTAATAGAATGAGGAACTAAGCGTAACATTAATGCATAGTGTATGTACATTAAAGGTATATAAAGAATATAAATATATATTATAATTATTAATGCAAATCAAATGTATTAACATGACTTTATTTATTAACAAATGTTTTTACAGATATGCCCAATTGTAACGTGAGTACCAAAAGCGAAAGTGTTTTGTTAATTGTAATAATATTTACGTAAAATAAAACAAAACAAAACAAAGTTATATATCTGCGCAGCAAAATTCATAAAACAACAAAAAATATAGTTTTGTAAAATTTCGCAATTTTAGTTTTAACTAAGCAAATAGTGTTTTGTTCACACAATTTTTTTTATTTATATCTACAAAGCATTTCCTTAAGTAACAGTAACAATTATTAAATTACAAAATATACATATATATATATTAAAATAGCTATCAAACTTTAGAATTTTTCTTTCATTTTGTTTTGTAAGCATAAAGTTGTGTTCAATTAAACAGAAGCACAAAACCATGCATACATATACTCAAGGCAAACTCATACACACGCTCACACACACAACACACATATTTACGCACACACACACACGTTTACATTTACCACACGGCAAGCTGCAACAAAACAAATAATGAGCAAGAAACAACAAGAAATTAATAAACATAAGCGTAAAAGTAAAAGTAAAAACAAAAGGATAGAGACAAAAGAAAAATTAAAATACTGTTATTTTGTAATGTATAAAAATATTTTTAATAACTGTGAAAGCTAAATAAAATTAAAATTAAAAAACAAAACAAAAAATTTTAAAAAAATATTTGATGAGCAAAAATACAACCAAGCAAAACATTTACAGAAAAAAGTGAAACGCAACAATTAAGAAATAAAGCGAAGAAAAAACTTAAACAAATTAATCATTATTTTTGCTTTTGTGTCGCGATAAGTGTCTCGAGATACATTTACATATTTTATATTCATTTGTTTCAAATAATTTCTGTGTATGTATGGGATGATGGCATCATTGACTGCAAAATAGAGCAATATTTACATTTAAATATACCTAAATTTATTCTAGACGGCTTTCCTCCAATGAAAAGTCAGTAATATATGCATCAGGGAATCTAACTTAAATAGCTTTAATCATAATCTCATGTAGGCAGCAACTGTCTCCTGTACAGTTATTTACCTCCTTCATTCGCATCCACAAGTCTCTTCCAAAGGCTGCACTTCAAGCGAAGTCTGCCTTTATCTCTCAACTACTACTTATGCAGTTACTCAGCTGTCGCTAACTATCATATTATGCCCTCAAAAACTTGCACCCAACAACAACAACAAAATATTAAGAAAAGACAATAAAATGAATGCAAGCATTAAAACAAAAAATAATTAAAAGCTAAGCAACTGCAACATATTTTTAACTTTAACTATCAAAAATACCAAATACCAAACCAAACCAATCGAAATACAAAACAGGATTAAATGGCGGCTATTATACAGGCGCACTGCAACTCCATCGGGCACACAGCACCACACCACAGCACGATGGTCCAGTCCACAGTACAACAAATATTGGCGGCAGCAGTACCAGTGGGGGCGTTGGCCTGCCACCGCCAACAACAAGCACAATGTGGCTGCTGCTGCTGCTGTGGCGGCCGCAGCTGCAGCGGCTGCCGGGCTCCTGCAATCACCGGTGCCGCCAACCGCCGCTGCCGTGCCAACGGTGCCGCATTTGTCGCCCCAAATTGGTGGATTGCCGATCGGAATTGTGAGTAGCCAATCGGTAGGTACACATGTACATACACCACTTCTCATTGTGTTTTGTGTGTGTGTGCGTGTGTGTATTGTATTTCACTTACTCTCTCTCACTCTCTATCACACACACACACACTCTGAATCTCTCCCTGAAAATCTCATCCTCAAGCAAGTTGCGGCTTCATCGCGTTGTCCTATCCGCCCAAGCGCTCCCCGATTCTGAATCTCTGAGTGTGTGTGTGTGTGCGTGTGTGGCTCGTGCTTGTTTTTGTTATTGTTATTGACATGGTTATTGTGCTAGTTGTGGAGTATTTAATTGATAGTTGTGTTATTGTTGTTGTTGTTCCTATATTATTGTTACTGTTATTATATTATTAAAATTATGAACATTGGCCAATTAGATATGTTTTATGCCTAGGCTAGGGCTTACTAACCACAAAATTTTACAAAAACAAAAATATATATATATCCATAAATATAAATATGCATATTTGTGTAACTTTTTTGTTCACTGCGACAATATCAATATGTTTTTAATACTATTTTTAAATTCTTGCTTTTAGCACCTGAGTGCGCCCGACCCTAATAATCATCTGTCATCATCAAGCGTCAAGTCCGAAGTAAAGGTTGAGTCAACGGAGAACCCATAGGATGAAGCTACTGCCTCCTCTTCTTCCTCCTCCTCCTCCTCTGTTGTTGCTGCTGGAGGCATTGGCGTACCTATGGTGTGACAACGGGCAATGGACATTGTGGAATTTCGTGCAGACGGCTGGCAGGCGTTTCGGAAATCAGAGCTATATAAATAGAAAACAACACACACACACACACCATACCATATACACATTCACATCCACACAACAAACAAAAGCAGATTAACAATAATATTTTGTAAACAAACAATTAGTGTAAAGTGTCCGCGGCTCATGTTTGTCAGTTCCATGCGCAACCGCCCAGCCTTTCATTTACATTTTCCAAGTTCTAAGTTATAATTTAAAGTACGATACATATTTGCATAAATCCAACCTTAAAGAATCAGCAAACTAAAACAAATAAGTGAAAAGTAACCCCCAAACACACACATTACACACTCACACAACACGCCTCAAAATTTACTTCGTATGTATCTAGAATTTAATTTGTAACTATCTAGAATTTTACAGTTACAATTTAAGACTTATTTGTATTGCAGCAAATTGTAAGAGAAAATATGTTACCTACATATAAGCGCAAAAACAACAAACAAAAACACACAAAAAATGTTGAAAATTTTTAACTAAACAAAATCAAGATTTATGACATAAAATAAAAAAAAAAGCGACACACAACATAAGAGAGACGTTTAGTGCTTAAGATACGTTTAAAGTATATAATAAAAAGAAAAAAAACAAAACGATTGCAGTGTATGTGACTGAGTTTTTTTATTTGGGAAACAACAGGTTTACAATTCCTGGTATATTTTCAATAATATTTATTCCATTCGCTTTTTTTTTACATCTAAAATATGTAGTTAATAGTTAATAAAGTATTTTTTTAAGGTAGATCTTTAATGTTCGGTTTCGATTTGTTTTATTGTAAATATCTCAAGATAATATGCAACATTTAACACACGGCCATTGACGAAGGTCCATCACGTTTCATCACTTAACTTTAAACGCTACTAACTAAGTTTTCAAGACGTACTACGGAATGAACATCAATAATATGTCGGCAAAAGATTAAGATCAACTACTTTAGGCGGGTACTGGTACGACTACAGCTACGCTACATACATGCAGACGTGCCGCTCTCCTAATATTTTTACAATATATAATGATGGATTAAGCCTGCCAAGAAACCATGCACACACATACACGCCTAAGGGGGAATGACAATAAGTTTTGAGTTCAACAAGTTGGGATTACAAGACCCAATCATATGTACATTAGATATTTTACACAAATATGTTTTGATTACAATAATAACATTAGTTGTTGTTTGGGTTTTAAAAACCAGGAATATGTTTGAATGTCTCTTTCAATATCAATTATCAGCGTATATACAATACATACATTCCATCGATTACATACAATACTACAAACTTTTGCCAATGACATTAAATTTAAAATATGTATATTTAAAAGTCAACAAAAATAGAAAACTTGGTCCACAACCTTGCAAATTAAAAAAAGCGCGTCAAACGCGGCCGCAAAAAGCGAAAAGCTCCATAGCAGCCGAGACCAATCAGACCGTACTTGAGTGTGTGCGTGCAGATGCGTTGACCCAGACTGGCGGGTGGTATTTCAAGTATTGCAGGTATTTTCTCTGGATCCACTTGACCCCACATCTTGGCAATGCCATTGGCATGGCCGATGCCCACAACACCCACCACGCGCACTGGACGTACCTGATGAGCGCCGGGCGCCGCTTGTGGCAACGCAGCCAGCTGCAACGAGTGGCACAAATAAAGATCGCGCTCACGCACGAAGACATCCGAGAAAGCTGGAAATTCGCCTGCCATCTCCTGCATGAGTTTCTCCAGCAAATCACGCTGCTTGCACTCCTCCACCTCTTCAATGCTTATGCTATCGGTAAATGTGAGACGCCACACTAGCTTCGTGGTCTGCCACAAGGATAAAGCGCGCAGCGCACGATAGAGTGTAATGCGTATAGGTCGATCGCCCAGGTGTAAAATGCAGCCAGGCAGCTTTTTGATCTCCTCAAAGGCACGACGAAACTCACCACCAGGAGCCATGCCAAGATCCTTGGCAATTTGTGCGCTCATTTGCAGCAATAGTATGAAGAAGATGCCATTAATATAGCCATGAGTCTGGAGTATGCCACGTATCTGAGAACAAAGACAACGGTTAGCTTGCCATAAATATCATTAAGATGTAGCTATACCTTGGGTATATTAATATTCTTGGCCTCCTCCAGCAGCGTTTTCTCATCAAGCTTCAATATGTGTACGCGTGATGGACATAGCTCAACCATGACAACATCTGGACGGACATTACGAATTACCTAAAAATTCAAATTAGTAATTGTTTTAATTATTTAATTTGTGTACGATCTGCACTTACAAGTGACACATCATCCTGTGATTCTTCGCTAAAGTGCGCCGTACCCACTAGATAGACCTTGCTACCAAATGGCGTATTTAGCAGCGTCACCGTTGAGGGCAAATTTTGATCGAACTCATCCAACGAATCATAGATTTTGATCTCACGCTTGGTCTGCGGATGATCATTGCTAGCCACTGCTACAGCAAGCGGCAGCCGCTTATCGTTGCCAGCATCTGCGGCTGCAGAGGCTTCAGCTATAGAAATGTCCAACTTTTGCTTGCTGGACTGCAGCAACAAATCAGACTTGCGTCCACTGGCTCTCTTCTCCGTCACGCTATCCGCAGCTTTGTTGGGCGATTTTCTCAATATGCTTTTGACCTTCTCTACATCTTCATTGTTATCATCCTGGGACAAGCCCTCAATAAGCACCACTTTCTTTTCCAGATCTTCCTCCTTTAGCGAGTTATCATTGATTTCTATAATTGACAGATTTTCGGGATTATCGGTCTTAAATATTGTCTTGTTGGCCAATTGAGACTTCGGATCCACCTCTTCCTGCGAGGTGTTCGTATCCGTGCTTTCGGATTGTATTAATAGTAGACTAGCATTAATGGCCGCTGTTGCACCTGACGAGTTTGCATTGAAATTGTTGTGCGCATTGCCATTGAGAGCGTGTATATCACTTGTGTGTGCTGCGCTATGATTCACATCGTCAGCAAGGCTCTCTGCGTAAAAGGATACATAGAAATGTAAAACATATATTAGAAATGGCAAGAAATACAATAGCATATGAAATTGTAAGATATTTCATAATTCAGAATCGTTAATCTGAGAATTTTGTTTGTTTGTTTAGCTCGCTTTATTTTGCAAACTTAAGAAATATATTAGATTATAATTTTTCCGATTCCTCTTCGTATAAGGCTGATAAGTCAACAAAGTATGACTTTAGATATTCCTGATTGCTGCAGCGCTGGGTGAGAAAATCTTGCAAAAGTTGAAAGCACTTCTGCCTGAGCGCCAGCACATGTTGCTGCTGTGACTGCTCCCGTTTTGCAACTTTGTTTTCATATTTCTTTATTAGCTTGGCACGCAAGTCCTTCAGCTTTTTGCGCCGTACCAACTTGGAGGCTTGCTCATGGGCATCATTCGCTTGCACGCAGAGCTTGTGCATCAACTTTGCCAGCTCGCCATCAATGTCCTGGCAGTGTGCCTTGAAGGTCTCGTCTTCATTAAATAAAGCAAAGATTTTCGTCATAAAACGATGTGGAAATTCGCCAGGCTTTTGAGCGCTGATTGCTTGCTCTGATGACTGCAACACCATGATCTTAACTTGTTGACTGAATTCTTGCTTCTGCTCTTTTTGCTGTTGCATCTTTTCCAACTGCTGCTCCAAGTGCTTGCACTCGATTTGCAATGTAGTCAAATGCAATTGCAACGTATTCAACTGCCGCTTGAGATTCAGTTGCTCGCTCTTCAGTTCGCGGTGCAGTTCCATGGACTGCGTATCGCTGCTTTCTGCATCATAAATCTCAATATCCGGCAACACAGCTGGCACATTTTTGGTTTGAAACAGCAATTCTTCCATGTTACAATTTAGGTTGCTTGGATTGATGAAGGGCTCACTTAGATAGCCGTGTACATTTAGCTGATGTTGCAGCAACTGCCGGAAGATGCGACGTGCATGTTGATGTGGCTGTGTAATGTCACTTAGATTATGCGTCCATTGCTGCAGTAGTGTTTGTTGCTTATCTTCGTACAACAGATGCCTTTTATATTTGTCTTGGCAGTGGCAGCTCATTTTTGTTGCATTTACAATTACATAATTGATGGCAATGTTCAAGTTCATAGCTGAAGCAAACTAGCAGCAGATAGGAAAGCGGAGAGAAATCTCAAAGCCTTCTCTGTGCAAGAAGTCTAAATTCCTAAATCTTTGGCATAACTGAATGGCAATGTATCTTTTAGTTTGATACAACCAAACAGATACTAATTATAGCTGTAACTAAAGGGGCTCTTTATCTTTTTTGGCCAACTTACCATTGCAGGACTTAAAGATCGTTGTAGATAGCTGGTGATCCAGTGCACTGTCATATAAAGTAGCATCATCCACATACGATTTGCTTTTCTGTTCTGGCGTGCCCATTGTCGAGTTGCTGAATGATGTTGAAGCTGACAGATCCATGCGTGTGTGCGCAACAATCAATGAAGCTAGAGTCGGGGGGATGGTCGTCTTTGTGTGCACAGCTGCAGACAGACTTGGAAGAATTGGTTACGATTTGAAATTCGGTTTCAGTTTGCTTTTTACTGCGTCCACGTATTTTTACGCAATATACAAGTGTTTATGTATTTGTGTGCGTGTGTTGTGATTGAGAATATCTGTAAAGAGGGAAATTAAATGAGATAGAGTGGCAGACAGACTTGCTAGAGATTAGACGAGTGGCACAGGTACGCAAGTACCCATAGATAATTTCAATCCGCCTATCAGGAACTTAAAATTTCAAATAGATTTGTTTTCTGCGTACGTGTACATGTCTATAGATTATTAAATTAGAGCCGAGCCTGCTGTGTTATTGTGTTTTTCCGTACAAAATTGACTTTAAATTGGTACTGCAGCTTGATAAAAGGGCAGCTGCTGCTATATTATGATTGTTTTGCTTTCGCTAACGAGCTACATTTAAGCAAATAAATGTGCATGTGTGTATCTATGTGCACACGCACACAATTGTTTTCTGTGTAGGTTTAGGTGGCCCTCTGCATACGTACCTGCATAAATGTTATCGTTTACAGGCCTTTAATTGACATTTAATTATATCAGCTGTTGTATGTTGCTGGCCTGCTCTGGCTGATTTTTATGTTTTTAAACAAAAAACACAAAATAAAACTAAAGAATGAGAAACTTTGTGATAAAATAATGTCTGTCTTGTTCTTGCTCGCGTCGAATAGTGCTGTGTAACGTTGCTTCTTGAATGACAACGCAGTGTGACCATATACTACGGGATTAGTTGTGGTTTAGTATTTTTATTGCTGGCAACATATTAGTAAACAGCTGTTTAAGCAGCGCATTTGTTTAGAAGTCTTGCCGTTTATATTATTACAAATTTCATCTGATTTATGTAATTATGGATGAACCGGTGGATCCCAGCAAGGTAAGTAACATGTTCTTACTGTCACTGATCATGTAAATAAAAATTCTTATTTACTTACAGAGTTTTATTATATTTGGGCGCGACATTTCACAAATACCATGCTTTCGTAACAGTTTTCTTTATGGTATCAGCGGCGGGATTGGCGTCGGTGTGTTGACATTTCTGGGAACGTCTCGCGCACATTTATCCACGCATGTTGGTTTCGGTTCCTTTTTCTGTGGCACAATTATATATTGGATGGGCTGCAGGTATGTTTCGTGGGTTTGTTTGTTTTTTTATGATCGAGTACTAAGTTTTATGTTTATACACAGATATCAGTGGTCAGCAAAACGTTTCGAGCAACAACAGCTGCGGGAGGCAATGCGACGACAAGCGTTGTATGAAGGTACACAGGTGGAGCGTGACTTAGATCTAAAATCAGCATAAGGATACTTCCACTATTAAGCAAATTGTATATACTAATACGGCTTCAGATCTTATGGAGTGAATTTTAATTGTTACAATATTTTGTTGTGCTTGGCTCTCAGCGATAAGTTTAAATCTTTGTATTTGATTTATTTACCAAAGTTATAAATTATGTATTTGTTTACATACGTATGTATATGATGTTAATATAAAAACATCAATTAGGAACACATGCGCGTTGTATTATAAACAATTGATAAACATCTTAGATTATTAACGCAACAACAAACGAAAAGATTACAATTTTATATGTATGTTATTCAAATGCAATATAATAAATATACTCTAGCTAAGATTATATAAATTTCAATTGAACTATAATTTAAAATTAATTTTTTTTTAAGCGAGATCACATTCTTAAATAAAATCTAGGTAGAGCGTTTACCTGTCTAAAATGCTAATGAGGTTGCATGTGTCGCATTGAGTACAGTGGGCGACGTCGTTTGGACAACGCGACGTCGTCTAGCTGTTTTTGTTTTTGATTATTTCGCCTCCAATTTTTCAAAAGAGCGCAACACGCTAGTCAGAACGAATCGAGTATCCGCGCGTGTCGGTTGTGTTTTGGTCGTGTCGGGGTATTGACTGTCAGAGAACTAAACTTGCTCTTCAAGTATTAGCTAACACACACATATAAACAAATATTATTATTATAAACGCTTAAAAGAGACTGTTTTAAAAAATTTGAATTCAATAGTATTCGGAACGATGACAAAAACCGAAGCGAATACATCAGTTTTAGTGTTTTTTGTTAACGGCAAAAAGGTAAAAGACCTGATTTAAAACAAAAAAAAATGCAACAACTAAATATGTGAGATTACGTTTAAGCTTTTAAAAATTAAAAAATTTGAAGCCTTAAACGCTTTTATATATTCAGTTCAGTTAACTTTGTCAGTTAACTTCAATTAAAACGATCAATTTCATCACTGCTGGGAGCACACTTATGCAAATATTTTTAGAATTCTATTGCACTTGCGCGCTGCTGATAACAATTGACCCATAATAAATATAGGGTCAATGCCGACGGTGTGAAACGGCGGGGGGCAATAAACCTTATCGAATAACATAACTATACAAATGATTGTGACGGTTTTAAAGATAATTCATGTGTGGCGTGTTTGAACTCATTTAATTATAACACTTTTTATTGGCTATGATGCTTTAAATAAATTGGCATTAAGTTGTTCACTTGGATATTATATAGCAGCTGATTAAGCCACATATCAACAGATAAGGCCTAAAATGTGCTAAATAGCTATGTACATTGTACACAGATAATAAAATGTATTTGAGTAAACATGTATGCAGCGCCTTGCGCCAATTTCTTCATATAGTTGCTTAGGCTGCTCCTATATTAACTGCATATTCGCAACTGATTTTGATAAGAAGGCAACTGATAAGAGTTGTTTGTGTATTGCAGCCAACTAACTATCATGGAAAGTTACATTGTAGGTTTTCGAAATACTTTCCATTATATTTCACGTGCATGTGGCTGTAAATTAAAAAGATTAGTTAAATATTCCTAATATTTTGGTGTGTCTAAGGCAAAAGACTTATTTTACAAATGATAAGGGGTTGAAGTAAATATTGTGTTAAACTATAATAAAACTAGGGATTGTAAAAATAGTCAAGATATGGGTAAATATCTTGTAAGCATTTACTCGCGAGAGTTTTGTGCGCTATCTGTGTAACTATTTTAAGAAAATAAAGATAACAGGTTCAAGGCCATGCTGACTATAAAGCAATTAGCTGTCAACAATTTCGAATGTCAGTTATTTTTTCAAAGCAATCGACAAAAGTGATAATTTTATGACTTATTTGTATGTGTGTAATTTGCAGGTAACAGACGCTAATCCCGATCCAGAATGCACCCTGCTCACCTATTTGCGTGAGAAGCTGCGTCTCTGCGGCACCAAATTGGGTTGTGGTGAAGGCGGCTGTGGCGCCTGTACGGTAATGATTTCGCGCCTGGACCGCGCTAGCAACAAGATAAAGCATTTGGCGGTAAATGCCTGCCTGACGCCAGTGTGTGCCATGCATGGCTGTGCGGTGACGACAGTGGAAGGCATTGGCAGCACCAGGACACGTTTGCATCCAGTGCAGGAGCGTCTGGCCAAGGCGCATGGCTCGCAGTGTGGCTTCTGCACGCCGGGCATTGTGATGTCCATGTATGCGCTGCTACGCAATGCCAACCAGCCCACTATGCGGGATCTGGAGGTGGCTTTCCAGGGCAATCTGTGCCGCTGCACAGGCTATCGACCCATTCTGGAGGGCTACAAGACTTTCACCAAGGAGTTTGCCTGCGGCATGGGCGACAAGTGTTGTCGCATGAACGGCAATGGCAATGGTTGTGGCGATGAGCCCGCAACGGATGATAAGTTGTTTGAACGCAGCGAGTTTCAGCCGCTGGACAGCAGTCAGGAGGCCATATTTCCCCCAGAGCTGCAGCTGACGTCAGCTTACGATGAGGAGAGCTTGCTGTTTCGCTCGGAGCGTGTTAGCTGGCATCGTCCCACCACGTTGGAGCAGCTGCTGCAGCTGAAGGCGGCGCATCCAGCGGCCAAGCTGGTAGTGGGCAACACAGAGATTGGCGTTGAGGTTAAATTCAAGCATTTTCTGTATCCTGTGCTCATAAATCCCACAAAAGTGCCCGAGCTGCTGGAGGTGCGTGAGACAGAGGAGAGCATATACTTTGGCGCCGCTGTCAGCTTGATGGACATAGATGCGCTGCTGCGTCAGCGCATAGAGGAGCTGCCGGAGGAGCAGACGCGTTTCTTTCAGTGCGCGGTGGACATGCTGCACTACTTTGCCGGCAAGCAAATACGCAATGTGGCCTGCCTGGGTGGCAATATCATGACGGGCAGTCCCATCTCTGATATGAATCCGGTGCTTAGCGCTGCGGGTGCGCAGCTGGAGTTGGCCAGTCTTGACGGCGGACGCCGCACTGTACACATGGGCAGCGGTTTCTTTACGGGCTATCGCCGCAATGTCGTGAAGCCGGAGGAGGTGCTGCTGGGCATACATTTCCAAAAGACGACGCCCAATCAGCATGTGGTGGCCTTTAAGCAGGCTCGTCGACGTGACGATGACATTGCCATTGTCAATGCCGCTATCAATGTGCGCTTTAAGCCGGACACGAACGTGGTGCAGTGCATCCAAATGGCATTTGGCGGCATGGCACCTACGACAGTGCTAGCGCCGCGCTCTTCGCAACTTATGAGGGACAAGCTCTGGAATCGTGAGCTGGTGGAGCAGGTGGCCAACAGTTTATGCGAGGAGCTGCCCTTGGATGCCAGTGCTCCAGGTGGTATGATTGCCTATCGACGTGCCTTGGTCATGAGCTTGTTCTTCAAGGCCTACTTGGCCATAAGTCGCAGGCTATGCGATGCGGGCATCCTCACGCCGGATGCAGTACCTAGCTCTGAGCGCAGTGGCGCCGATAGCTTCCACACGCCCGTATTGCGCTCCGCTCAGCTGTTTGAGCGCGTTTCCAGTGAGCAGCCCACTCATGATCCCATAGGCAAGCCCAAGGTGCATGCCTCAGCGCTGAAGCAGGCAACAGGTGAAGCCATCTACACCGATGACATACCACGCATGGATGGTGAACTCTATCTCGGCTTTGTGCTCAGCACACAGCCACGCGCTAAGATTATCAAGTTGGACCCTAGCGAGGCTTTGGCTCTGCCAGGCGTGCACGGTTTCTTCAGCGCACAGGATTTGACGGCGCATGAAAATGAAGTGGGTCCAGTTTTCCATGATGAGCACGTCTTTGCCGCCGGTGAGGTACACTGCATTGGTCAGGTTATAGGCACTATAGCGGCGGATAATCAGACGCTGGCTCAGCGTGCTGCGCGAATGGTGCGCGTGGAGTATGAGGCAGTGCAGCCAGTAGTGGTGACTATTGAGGAGGCTATTGAGCACAAATCCTACTTCCCCAACTACCCCATATACATCAACAAGGGAGACGTCACACAGGCTATGGCCGAGGCGGAGCTCAGCTATGAGGGCAGTTGCCGCATGGGCGGGCAGGAGCATTTCTATTTGGAGACGCATGCAGCGTTGGCTGTGCCACGCGACAGCGATGAACTGGAACTCTTCTGTTCCACACAGCATCCATCCGAAGTGCAGAAGCTGGTGGCCCATGTAATCTCCATACCCTCCCATCGCATTGTCTGTCGTGCCAAGCGTCTTGGTGGCGGCTTCGGTGGCAAGGAGTCTCGTGGCATTAGCGTTGCCCTGCCCGCTGCCTTGGCTGCCTATCGTCTGCGGCGTCCCGTGCGATGCATGCTGGATCGTGATGAGGATATGCTTATTACTGGCACTCGCCATCCGTTCCTCTTCAAGTATAAACTGGGCTTCACTCGCGAGGGTCTCATCACTGCCTGTGACATTGAGTGCTACAACAATGCCGGCTGGTCCATGGACTTGTCCTTCTCGGTAAGTAAAGTCTAAGACAATTTTTAATTACTTTCTCATACACAATAACTCGCATCAGAGTAGTTGTCAAATAATACGTATACGCTCCGTCTGTCCATTTATCTTCAAATATGCTAAATACCTTTGGCAATATTCAAGCTGCAGCATTGATAATTCTTTATATATATATCAAAGCTACACAAATTTCCAGTCCAATGCAAGAGTTTTTTATTCTTATACACATATGATTTACAGGTACTGGAGCGCGCCATGTGCCACTTTGAGAACTGTTATCGCATTCCCAATGTGCGTGTGGGCGGTTGGGTATGCAAGACCAATTTGCCATCGAATACGGCTTTCCGTGGCTTTGGAGGACCGCAGGGCATGTTTGCCGGCGAGCATATTATACGAGATGTGGCGCGTATTGTGGGTCGTGATGTGCTGGATGTGATGCGTCTGAACTTTTACAAGACTGGCGACTACACGCACTACAATCAGCAGCTGGAGCACTTCCCTATTGAGCGTTGCCTGAAGGATTGCCTCAAGCAGTCGAGCTTTGAGCAGAAGCGTGCGGATGTGGCGTGTTTCAATCGTGAGAATCGCTGGCGCAAACGTGGTCTGGCTGTAGTGCCCACCAAGTTTGGTGTAGCCTTTGGCGTCATGCATCTAAACCAAGCGGGTGCGCTGATCAATGTATATGCAGATGGCTCCGTGCTTCTATCACATGGCGGTGTGGAGATTGGCCAGGGCTTGAATACAAAGATGATACAGTGTGCGGCGCGTGCTTTGGACATACCCATTGAACTCATACACATTTCGGAGACGGCCACAGACAAAGTGCCGAATACTTCACCCACAGCGGCCAGCGTGGGTTCGGATTTGAACGGCATGGCAGTGTTGGCGGCCTGCGAGAAGCTCAACAAACGCCTGGCGCCCATTAAGGAGGCACTGCCCAAAGGCACCTGGGCGGAGTGGATTAACAAGGCGTACTTTGATCGCGTTAGTCTGTCGGCCACGGGTTTCTATGCCATGCCAAACATAGGCTACCACCCGGAAACGAATCCCAATGCGCGCACCTATAACTATTTTACAAACGGTGTTGGCATTTCGCTGGTGGAGATTGACTGCCTCACGGGCGATCATCAGGTGCTTAGCATGGACATTGTTATGGACATTGGCTCTAGCATAAATCCGGCCATTGACATTGGGCAAATTGAGGGCGCCTTTATGCAGGGCTATGGTCTGTTTACGCTCGAGGAGCTCATGTATTCGCCACAGGGAATGCTCTACTCCCGCGGTCCGGGCATGTATAAGCTGCCCGGCTTCGCCGACATTCCTGGCGAGTTCAATGTCAGCTTGCTGACTGGTGCACCTAATCCTCGCGCTGTCTACTCCTCCAAGGTGCGTATTAAACTAAACAAACTTGTAGCTTTAATATAATGTTTTTTTATTTCTAGGCTGTGGGTGAACCTCCACTTTTCATAGGCTCTGCTGCATACTTTGCTATCAAGGAAGCCATTGCTGCTGCACGCGAGGAGCAGGGCTTAAGTCCACATTGTGAGTTGGAGGCGCCAGCCACATCGGCACGCATTCGCATGGCCTGTCAGGATAACTTCACACAATTAGTAAGTACTTCTATACGCTGTATTAATTACATCAATAATCTTAACATTAATTACAGATTAACATGCCAGAAGCCGGATCCTACAAACCTTGGAACGTTGTGCCATGAAATGTAATTCGATATTTTTTTTTTTATTCAATCTTTTTATCAATTTTTAGCCTAAACGTTTGCCGGCATATCTTTATTGTATAGCATAGAATTTTATATAAACTAACAAGTGGTTATTGTTGATAAACTTATTCCAAAAAATATTGTCCAATGTTTTATTCTTAAAGCTTTTTGAACACAATCTTCTCCACCCAGTCCAAGTATGAGTAGAGCTTTGTATAGACACCAGGAGCATTGGGCGCGGCGCAGAATTTCCCAAAAGATGTAATGCCCACGACAAAGGCAACACAATTGTTTTCCGGCAGCACTGCATGCAAAGGACCGCCGGAGTCACCTTGGCAAGTGTCCTTGCCGCCGGGCAAGTAGCCCGCGCAGAACTGTGAGTCAACGATGCCGCTGGGCAGGCGTCGCTCTTTGCGATAGATTTGCTTGCAACGCTGCTGACTGACCATGTCCAGTTCCACCTGGCGCAGCGTATGCGATTTGGCGCCTAGAAACTCAGTGCGTCCCCAGCCGGTGGCTACAACGCTTTTGATATGCAGCTCAGGCACTTGCCAGAGGCAGGCAGGATTCACATGCTGCGACAGCTGAGCACGCTTGGTGAGCTTCAGCAAGGCAATGTCATGGTAGTAAGAGGATGAACGATACTTTGGATGCAAGATGATAATGAGTATCTTAATGTCCTGCTGCCAGCTGCTCGTCACATTCAGCTGCTGTGCGCCCAGGCGCACCATATCCGGCGGTTTGCTGTGCAGGAGTAGGATTTCAATTTAGTTACTAATGTTGGCCAGCTCAAGTGCTACGCACCTACCCGAGGTGGCACAGTGTGCCGCAGTGAGCACATAGATATCGCTGACTAAAGAGCCGCCGCAGCCCCACTTAATGTCGCCGTCTGACTGTGTCCAACCCAAAGCCGTCATGTGTGGATACAGGGCATGCCGTGTGGGCTGGCCACCCACTATTAAAGGCACGCTTGGCACGCACTGTTTTCCGGAAAACCGACGTGCCGCATCGCCCAGCGGCAGACCTTTTACTTCGCTATGGTACTCCTTGCATTCTGTGGATTACAACTGGTAGATAAAAATCTTCATTTCATATAAGACCTATGCTTACTAATGGCACTAATCCGCTGCGTCTGCACATGCTTATCTGCTAATGGGCAACAGATAACGGGCACGTTATTGCGGTGTGTGCAAATATCAATGCGAGTGCCGTGCACGCGATATTCGCGTATCACATGCAAACACTGATAAGCCAGTATACAGTAGCCGCTGCGTCCGTCAAAGCTGCGTCGACAGAACGAGCCCTCCTGCAACGACTGCGCTGATCTCTCTTTATCGTCGACGTCGTCGAATTTCAAAAAACTTTCAGCCAAATCGCCGTTTTGCTCCGATTCCTCTCTGGCAGCTCCAGCAGCTGCTGTTTGCGGCCAAAGCTCAGTCAGTGTGTATTTTGTTGTTTGATAGTTGATTAACTCAAAGGTCTGCGGCGTTGCTAAAGCTTAAATAATTAGCGCAAAATTTACTTTCACTGCCACTTTAGCCAGTTTACCTGTTATATGCAAAAATATCAATTGTATGCTGACAATTGTTAAACAAATAAGCATTTCTGCTTTTGTCGTTGTTTTGCTTATGACTTTTGTTGGCTTTCGCACATGTAAACAAAAGCGCTGTTTTCAAATCTTTCCCGCAGTCATTGCCAGATGTGAGGCAGAGCACAGCTGATGGCTTACACCAACAAGTGTATGAGCAAGCAGTGCAAGCAGTGGTTGTTGTCCATGCTAAGTAACAGCTTTAAATCAGTGCAGCGGCTAATCATATTTCAAAAAGTTGGCTCTTTTAGTTTTATTACAACAACAAGCTTGTAAAACATTTAATATTCTTTAGATTAATGTTCTAATTTTTAGGTGGCAGCAAGAAGTGTGGAAAAGCTGTGTAAGCTGTTAGATGCTTTCCTATCAATGCCTGAGAAGCTGCAGATTTCTAGCATTATTTAGCACTTCCTCTGAAGTTAACATGAATTCAGATTCAAGAGCGACATAATGAGAGAAATTGAGAGAGAAAAATGCGCATGCGAATTTTTTTTTTGTTAACTTTTGAAGGCTCTGCGCTCTGCTGCTGCCAGCGTAGACGTCGCGACGCCAGCGCTGTTCAAGTTGACGCAACGCCAGCGCCAGCCGCCCCCACTGCACACACTGACACGCATTGGAGCACATACACACACACACACACACACTTTCAAGTTGTGGCGATTCCTGTGTCGGAGTCGGGTCGTCGCCGCCGCATCAGTTTTGGACAAACACTCCGAGAGGCACATCAGGGGCCTAGCGTGCGCGCTTCTCGTGTCGATTTAGTGTGTGTGCTGTGTTGTGTGCTCCAATATGTGTCTGTGTGTGCTTGTCTATGAAAAAGCCTGATAGCCAGAAAAGACCTCAGCAGGTTCCAGAGTACTGCGACCAATTCATGCTGTAATCGGCAGCGGATTGTGTAAAGCAAAAAAAATATACAAATAGAAATAAAAAGTAAAAGTGCGCCACCGATGCGAAAACAACAACAATAGCAATAGCAACAGAAACAGCAACAACAAGAAAATAACAACTGACTTTAACTAGAATCCGCCAATAGGTTGATGTGGAGAGAGCAGCTTGTGGGGGAGCGCCATTACGCCTGTCAAAAGTTAGTTAGTCACTTGAGTTGAGTGTTTTTTTCTTCTTTTGAGTTTTGCCCAAAAGCTGTGCTAGCCTGTAGTTAGCGCCAAAGGCGTGGCATGGGCAGTGGCTATATACATACATAAATCAGAAGTTAATTCCAAGTCAATTTCGATTTTAATGCAAGCTAATGCTTCATAGCACAGTTGTGCTGTGTCATGATATTACTCATACGCCGCATGGTTTGCTCCGAGTTTTGGCATTCAAGCAAAAGTAACGCGCTTTTGCCAACATATACATGAATGAAATCATCCGAAAATTCTATTGCATACTAGGCACACACACACCTGCATACACACGTGCTCAAATAAATGGGAAAGTGCGTGTGTGTGTGTTGAAAATTGTTTAACGCGTTCAACTCGCGCTATGGCAAAAAAAGCAGCAAATAAATGAAAAACTGGCAACAGCAACAACAACAAGAAATGAATGTTGCTAATGCTCTAAGTGACCAACGTTTAGAGTCACGCAAACCTACAATAAAAACAACAGCAATTACAACATACATATAGACTTACATATTTCAAATAGATTATACAAATGTATGTATATGTATGTATGTGTAGCTGAATAATAGCTGTCATATGTATAGCTCGAGGCGTGAATAGCATATACACAATAGTGCAGGAATAGAAATTATTTCGAATTTAAATATGATGAACTTCCATTTGCCCAAGTTCAATTGGCAGGCAGGCAGGCAGCGAGGCCCCAGCGTGACTGATGACAACACTTGAAGCATATTGGGGAAGTCGCGTTGTCATAATAAATCATGCATATCTTTTATTTTTGTTGGTACACATATATTTAGTCTAGAAAAAATGCAAATAAATTGAAAAATAATAAAAATGCCCTGGCAATGGGCAGTAACAACATCGTGCATGCCACACAAAATGTGTAGCATAAATAATTCCACCCACCACAGCAACAACAACGACAACGACAACAACTACTACTACTACTACTACTACTAAAAGCAAATACAAAAAAGGTTACACAGTCACTAGGGCGACACACAACGAAAGTCACAAAACTGTTGTCGACGTCGACGGCGACGTTGACTGCGCTGTCGCAGTCGCAGTCGCTGTCGCAGTTGCCTTTGACGCTTACTTCGCCTGCAGCCATGTGCTGCTCGCGCGCTCTCTCTCTCTGTCTCTCTCTCGTTCTCTCTCTCACTCTTTTTTGCTCTCTTGCTCTCTGGCGCTCTTGTCAAACTAACCTACATCAACAGCTGTAATGTGCGTCGCCCACGCAAACCGCATTTAGTTAAGCGTTGTCTTATTCTTATTCTTGTTGTTATTGTTTATTCTGTTTTCTTGTAAATTTCAGTGCATTATAATTTGAAGTTGCTAAACTATTTAAAATGACAATGTTAAAAACCATAATGTGTCGAGTCAAAAGTAAAGTGAAATATAATCAAATAATTTGAATAAATATATGCAGATATATAAGAAATCTAAATCGCCTTAATTCATACAAATGAAGACGCTCTCGCGAGCGTCTTCCTTTCGCCATTGGACTCTGACTGACTCTGTCTCTCTTTCAAGCTGTCACTCTCACTTGCGCGCTATCCCTATCGCTCTAGCGCTGTTCGCCTGCCTGGTCACCTTTGCCTTGGTTGGTGGAAACAGCTGTTTATCCGGTCTCCTACTGCGTCGGCGCGTGTGTACATAACCTCAATCCTTGAAGCTTCGTGTTCTCGTGTGCGTTGTGTCCTCGTGTCGCGCTTAGATGTTGCGGTAGGCAGCGACGCCAACGGCAACGTCAACGTCGCTGCAAGTGTGCTGCTGCCTTCCCTACTCACGCTATCTCTTGCTGTTGCTATCGCTGTCACTCTCTTTCTCGCCTCTCTCTCTCTCTCTCTGTCTCTGTCTCTCTCGCTGTACATAACTATATATATTGTGCAATTTTGACGAGTGCAACATCGGACCCCTAGGCAGCCTGCCGCAGGCTTTCACTGGCGCGGGTGGTGACGTCGCTGCAGCTGCTGCTGCGACGCCGACGCCAACGCGAGCAACAACAACAACAGCAACTATTGCTGGCATATTAACATCAACAATAATAACAACAGCAGAAGCAAAAGCAAAAGCAATAGTAATAGCAACAGCAACAGCAAGAGCAACGTGCTGCAGCACGGCAGCAGCAACGGCAGCACCAGCAGCAGCAGCGGCAGCAGCAGCAGCAGCAGCAGCAGCAACAATCAGCAGCAGCAGCAACATCAGCGCCCTGTGTGCATCGACAATAATATGAGGAGTGGCAGTTCGGAATTACTACTCGAGCAGCAACAACAAGAGCTACGGTTACGTAAAATCCGAGAACTGGCTCCAAAAAAGAAAAATGGCAATCGGCGCTTTCGTTCGTGGCGGGAACGTGCGCGTTTCTATGGCACCTCAACACTCGCCTTCTTCTCGGTGACGGCCGGCGCCTCGCTGCTGTTTCTGGTGCCGCTCTACGTGGATCCGGCCATATCGACGCTAAGCCACGATTTTGTTGAACATCCCACGTTGTGCACAACAACGCGTCGCGAAGATCTCGTTGGTATATTCAACTGCTCGTGGAGTTCGTGTCGCGAGGGCTGCACCTCAGATCTGTATCGTTGTGTTCATATCTATGTGACGTTTATCGAGGCAAACATAACGATACCAGAGAATATGACCGATTATAGTAATTACACCGCCGACTGGGAGCAATCCGACGAGGCCACGCTGCTCGTCAACATTAAGGGGTGCGGCTATCCGCCCACAGTAACGTGTAAAAATTTCAACTCATTCTACGGCGTCGAAGGCGCCACATACCCGTGCTTCTATTCGCGCAAAAACAAAACCGTCGTCCTAACATCCTACAAACACGACGATCAGGTGGCCATGATAATACATTTTTTTGTGGTGCCCTTTGTGATAACGGTCATCTCATCCATCGCATTGTGCATTATGCATTGCGATTGCCGCTGCAAAAAGGATCGCAGCCATCGACGCAATCGTCCACAGTGCAGAAGGCCACGCATCGAGAATCTGAGGTGAGCGACAAACGGAGCCAACCAAATAAACTTTTTCAATTGCAAATACGAGTACTATAATTTAATTCAACTGCGCTCAGAGCGCAGTAGGCAACGTCTGCTTTGGTGTCACGTATTTGAATAATTCATGGATGTGTACACAAACATAAAGCGTGGGGCATATGTACTTAGCATTTGCTGTTGATTGGTTTGAGGCAATAAGCGTACTTTATTATTTATAAGCTAAGGTGTCGCCATATGAGGTTCTGTATGCACGCACTACGCTGCGTATGATTGATTTGTTAAGCTGTTGACAAATCGACTTGCGTCGAAGGCTATTTTAAGCTACGTATATACTAATGTTCAGCACTGTCGTGTAAATACTTCATGGCTCACTATAATTTCGTATAGTTTATTTATGGATCCCTGTGAAATTTTGCATTTTGCTTTTAATTGAATAATGCCGGCCATTGTGACCGTTGTAATCGATAATGCATTGACCAATAGCCTACGAACATGTGCAGTATTTAACTGTTATGACATGCGACTAATTCACCGCACCTAGTCCAAAAGCTCAGCCATTGTGCCTTGACTCGACTTTGCATTGTTTAGCCTTTGTTTGCGTAAGCATAGTAAATCATATTGCTTGCACTACTAGTTACGAACCTCAGCCATTAATAGCCGATTGTGCCTTGAAACTGATATGCAAATAAAGCCGAGATTTTGGTATTTGCGGTTTTGTGGATTAAGTCGAACAATTGCATTTCAATTATCAAGTGCAGACAACCTGCTCTAGATAGCAAAGTGCTTTGTCTTCTACTGAAAGCCTTGGTATTAAGGGAATGAAGCTCAGGGCCATTGATGCTTAATGAAAGGTGCTTATAAGCTTCAGATTTGTTATGTTTTCTTTGCCATAAACAAGTTAATAACTAGCTATCATCAACTAAAATCATAGTAGTTAGCTTTAAGTTTAACCCTTTACTCATACATATTTTATTTCATTTATATTAAGAAGGACTATGCTTTAGTCAACTTGCACTAAATAAACATATGTAAGATACTCAACATAAACAATATTTACATTGCTAGCAACTGTAAATACATTTGAGTATTGACGCTAGGTGAGGTTACTGAAATGAAAAGTTAAACAAATGCGCCGCACATACACGTAACTAAGATTGTTTTCAACGGAAATCACTAATAAAAACAGTTGGAAAACGAGCTGTTGAAAAGTTGCAAAACAAAATGGCGTCAGCAGTTGCTGTTTGTTAATGCTATCTGCCGCACATATGCACGAATGAATGTATAAAGTGTGTGTGTGTGTGCGGGTGTGTGCGTTCTGTGCTTGTATGCGTTACATAATCAGCTTACCTTTCGTCGCAGTTGTTCATTTGTTTAAAATAAAAATGAATTCAGTTACTTTTGAAAGGGATTTCGCGGATATCAAGCGCTTCACAATCGTAGCTTTCAACATTGTGAAGCACACACAGAAAGATCCGACGGGCATAAGCGAGTGTGTTGCGCATTATTTTGCAAAAGTGGTGCTAATTCTGATTTTATGCTTGAACACGTTTCACATTAGCACTCGCACTCACACTTGCACTCGCAGTCGCAGGGCCAATGCCATCATTTATAGCCATAATGCAACTAAATTGCAGCCAATGAGGCGCAGCTTAAGCTTCAAACTCCTAACAATGCAGAGCCTCTCAACTGCAGTTGTATCAGCCAAGTGCTTGGCTGGCGCTTCTCGACTAAAGTGACCTACTTAGGCGTGCCCAACTGCTGCTGCTGCTCCTGAATGCTGCGTGTGTAATTGTGTGTGTGTGTGTGTCACATTGCTTGCTTGCCATTGAAGAAAGCTGAAAAGAAAAATCAATTTCTCAAAACGAAATTAAAGTCACGTTCGTGCATTTTTCAAATATTTCTATGCATTCCGAACTATTGTACAAATTTATATTTAAAATAAATGTTGCATACTTACGAGCTGAACGAGCAGCAACAATTACATTTACACAGCCGCTATAAATTTGGTATTTTTGTTGGAAATTTTGGCAAGCTGCCGCATCTAATCACAGCAAGAGTACGCTTGATTATTGCTCGAATGTGTCGTTTAGTTTTGCAGCTGTAGACAGCTGTCAGGCTGTATTTGTAACTCGATTTTTAAGCATTGTCACGTATTCGCACCCATGCAAGCATAAAATTGTGCGGCTCGGCTTTTGTATCTTTGGGCTACAGCATAAAAAGAAAGAAATATGTGCTTGTGTACTTGCTATTGTTATTTTTATCAGCCATATATGATGGCCTACATAGCATATCTGCAGTCTGCATGTGTGCACGGCAAATCGATATAGACACACATACACGCCTACTGTTCAATGAATTTCTCATTTTGAGCTTTAGCATTCAAATGCCATCGCCATGGCACCACAAAATTATTTGCCCGGCTGCCTGAAGGACTTGGTCCAGTCCATTGAACGTCTATAAGCCGTTATTGAAAGCTAGCCACAGCAACAGCAACAACAGCAGCAGTAGCAAATATTTTCTTGCCTCATTCCTCACACAAATCCTCCAGTTGGCAAGTAAATCCCAGCATGTCAGTGCGCAAAAGTAGTTTTCATTAATAACATGCGGTCTGGCAACAAATATCAATCTGTTTACGAAGAAGTATTGCTAGCGCCTCTTAGTACTCGTCATGGTCAGCTCAGACTTGCAACTTAATTGCTGCAAATGGCGCAGCCATTTATACAGAAGAAGCAGCTTTTGCCATAAATTTCCGTTGATTACATTAAAGGCAAATTAGGCTTTAAGCTGCTGTGAGGCTGTGAATAATATACTTTAAATTCAATGCTGGCATAAAACGTTTACAGGACTTGTCGCCCCCAGACAATTTATAAGCGCTCATAACTCAACAATGCAATTCCTGTGAGACAAGCAGAGCCTTTGCCAGCCAAAAAATAATAAAAAAAAATACGAAAAAATACACACACGCAAGCGCAGATAAATCTACTTATATGAGTATTTTTATGGCACATAGATATTATCTAAATTTAAATATGTTATTAAGGCGAATTTATGAGCGCCAAGCCTGAGGCTTATTGTTTCGCTTTGCGTTAAGTTGAGTTGAAGTTTGACGCAATTTAACAATTAATATTTTGATTTAAATTATGCATAGTTTGGAGTAGCGTGGCGCACTCGTGCTTGTTCACGTGGCTTATATCTAAAAAAAAAAAGCAATTAAGCTTAAATGTGCACGTGAATTTGCTTAAATGAAGCACACGCGGCGTATGAGTAATGCGGGCAAGCGAGCTCGCATAATGAGCGACGAGGCAACAGCAGCAGCAGCAGCAGCACTATGCCTCGGTTTGTTTGCCTTTGTCTTTGTCTTTTTTGAGTTTGTTCTTGCTGTTTGTTTCATTTGTTTCTTTGTGCATATAAAACAGGCAAACAGACAGCCTGAGCAGCATTTATTCAACGCAATTCACGTACATAAAACATTTATCTTTATGGCCGTCTTCAAGTGTTTACACACACACACACAAACACTAATACACATGAGTGTAGAATTTATGCATGCATGTATTGTTGCGCAAACACAGAACATTGAAGTGACACTGGTTGGGCTCTAATTTGACGAAAATTTAATTTAATGCGCGTGTCAAACTGTTGAATGCATAAATTTAATTACACTCGCATGCTGCCAGTTGTGGCAGCTGCTGCAGTCACTTGAAACTCTATGAAATGAATAAACCAGAGCACAGCTAGTTGCAAAACAATATTGTTGACAATCAAGTGCAAGTAGCAGCGAGTGTCATGCAAGGACGTCCCTACGACGACGACCCCTGAGCATAATGTTATAAATTTCAATAAGAGCCCAAGCAACCACTGACTGCCACTGCAGTCAGCTGGGAAAAAGCAGCAGTACTAGCAGCAGCATCAGCAGCCGCCGCCACTTGATGCCTGTGGTGTGACCTCGGTTAGGACACGAACACAAACACGCTTTGGCATTGCCGTTGCCGTTGCATTTGTCAGTGCCACTGGCTTTAGCTCGAGTGCATTATGTAGATCCATGGCCTAAATGTACGTTTGGCAGATCGAAATGCTGGCTGTCGATTCGTCTCTGCCACACAATCCATTCATTTAGTTTAGACAGTCCATCATGGCGCAACTGTCACAGTTTTAATTTCGTAATTACAATTGCTTGCTGCAGCAGCAGCAGCAGCTGCAAAACCACATTCTCTCTACAGCCATAGCCATTCTGTGGTTACTTATGTTGGCCAGTTGCCAGCTGCTTGCCACTAGCAATTTGCTATTTTTCAATATCTGCTTGCAATGATTTCTGACAGCGCTGTCGCTCTGGCTCAATGGCAAAAGAATTATAATTTAATTACATTAAGAACTCAAAGCAACGCTCACTTTAAGAAGTACTACGTTTTTGTTAGGCGCTTGTTTATTTTATGTTTAGTTTACCTGTAGCAGCAGCAGCAGTCGTAGAACAGTTGTGAGTCTCACAATTTCCGTTTGTTTTCCCGTAGTAGTTCCCGCCGCTATTTGTGTCACACACCATTTTTTATTTGCACATTGTTTTTTTTTTTTTTTGTGATTCTCGGGCGCTGCTGGCCTTTTTCTCATGGCACTTCAAAATGGGGCTTTTGGGACCTTTCAACGGTCTGCTTTCGGCCTCCATCGCAATTTAAATTGTTTGTCTGGTCATATCCCTCGCCCTCGCTGGCAAATGCAATATGACAGCGCCACATAAACGGCACAGAACGAAGCAGCACTCAGCACTAAGAACAATAACAAAAGCATGCTTGCAAAAAAAAAAAAAACAAAACAAAAAAGCAAGCAGAGACTCTTGCAAATAGCTCGACATTGTCATCGTTTCATGTTTATGCCAGTAGTTCTGTTGTTAATGCTGCTGGGCGCTCAGAAAGGCGTGCGATTTGCTGCTGCTGTGGGCGCACACAACCTAAGTATACGCTTTGTTAGATTGCGGCTAAGCATAAGCGCTCTTTGAGCTCTTTTAATTTAACAAATAAGCGGAGCTGAGCAGCTGGTCGCGACAAAAATTCGAACCTAAATTAATTACTTAAATGCTATTGTGGCTCGGCTTGGTTTTGCTTTATTTTTTGCGCCATTGTCTAGGCTTTTGTCTATTTGCTTTGCTCTCAGCTGGGGCGCTTGATTTATGAAGGCATGCATTGGTGGCTTTTAATTTGCAACCGTTTGGTTGGTATCCTTGTCTCGTTCTCGTCTGGCTGGCAGCCCACGCTTTTCCTTATTTATGCACAGCGCCACTTAAAAAGTACTAACAATAAATATATCCGCCAGTTGTGCTGGAGCGGAAATAAGTTATAGCAAAATATAGTGTACATTTTAGTCGCCTACATTTCAAGTTGCTCTACCGCTTCTTATTCTTCCTCTAGTTGGGCACCAATTGTTGTCGTTGGCAAAGCATTTGAAATTTATTTAAATTTTGTGCCCCTTTTTTTTCTGTACAAAACACAAAAGTTTCCGGCTCCGGCTACGGCACGCGCGTTTGAAGTTGACTAAAATGACAAATTTTTTAAGGACACCTAAGAAATAAATTAATGACTGCAAGAAGTGGAATGTGAAAAAAGGAAAAGGCGACAAAAGAATTTATAAAAAATACGTTTAGGCAAAAGTCTGCTTATAACTCGATTCCAAAGCCAGCCGTGCCTCACGTACGAGCCTCGTATTGTGCATAATTTGAGAAAACAAAAGTCAGACTGTAGAGTTGCCACACGCATTCGTATTGGCAACCGTTTTATGTGGCCAATAAATGCTTTATCTGCGTATCCAAATTGCCAACAGGCAACGTGCATGCATGAAGCGATAAGCCCCAATGCTAACTTCAACACCAGGCCAGACCAGCCGACTCGGCTCAATAGTCATAAGGACACAACAATCCGACCTTATGCGACGCCCACAAAATGTTGCACAGCTCTCTCTCTCTCTCTCTCTCTTGCTCGTTTGCGTATCAAGGCGTTTACACTGTAAACCGATTTATTGCCTATTAAGCCCAGCCATTCTGCCTCTAATAATTCGACCCAGTTCAGTTGCAGTTAACATTCAACATTCAGCATTTAACATTTGGCTTTGGCTTTCTGGCTTATCGGCAAACGCATTCAATCTGTAAATTTTGGCTTCATTGTCTTTGACTGCTCGACTGTTCGTGACTTTTGTCTGATTGCCATGGCATTAACACTTCACTTGCCTATTAAATTAAAATATTTTAAGCTGCTGACGCTGCTCTGGTCACGTAAACGCTTTTCATTTAAATTTTAACAACTCTATAAGGTGCAGTATAAAATGTCTTTGACTGTAAAACATTTTTAATTGAAAACAATGCAAATTTTATGTTGAGAACATTTTGAGCCTTGGTAGGCTTTGAATATTTAAAGCATTGCGTTGATTTTTAGCTTGAATTTATTGCAGCGATCTCGTCATATATTTTATAAATCCATCATAAGAACAAATCCGAACATGAACTCCACGGCATTTAACGAATCTTATGATCCTAATGGTATGGACTTGGAGTTTGAGAGTTTCTTTGAACAAGTCAGCTGCTTTATTGTGACTCAATTGCCCTATGATAAGCGCTGTAGCTTCGTAAAGAAGGCCGCCAACTGCAACGATAACACCAATTTCGTGGCCTATATAAAAATCATGTTCTGCGACTATAACTGCAAGAACAAGTTCCAGGAGCTGGTTTTCATGAGTATTCTGGTGCTGTTTTGCTTGGAGATGGTTCTCTGGCTGGGCATTGTGGTAAATATTTTCTACAGTCCGCCATTGAAGGTAATTTCACAGCTGTGCCACATGAATGAGCACTTGGCTGGCGTGACGTTCTTGGCATTTGGCAATAGCACGCCGAATATGCTGAGCGATCTGTTTGAGTACGAGGACGAAGCGCCTGTCATACCAGGTGTGATGTCAGCGAGCTTGTTCATTTCGATGTTTACTGGTGGTCTTATTTGCTATCTTCGGCCATTTAAAATGAATCAGCATGCGACGGTGCGCGATTTACTCTTCTTCTTATTGGGCGCCACCACACTGGACTTCTTTATGAGCAATGATAATATGCTAACCAAAACTGAGTGCTGGATAATGTTCTCCATATATGGCACGTATCTGATTGTCAATATAGTCGATGTGCAGCTCATGCGCAAAGCTATGAAGCGTGAGTACCATCAGCTCGTTCCCATCCTTTGATACTTAGTGTCTGCTTACTCAGGTATAATAATTGAAATCGAAGTGCTGGAACATGAAATGGAAACGCCAGCGAGACAGAAGAAGATCATGGCTTTACGTAAAAAGTATAAATATTTTGCTGAGGATGAGCGCGTGGACATATTGCAAACAGCTGCGGGTAGACTTATCGAATCAAATGACGCGCAATCGGATAGTTCAAAATTCACTTTTACCACAACTAGAGCGACAACTTATCGGCGACAAAGCGTTAATGTCGAAGCCAATCGTACGCATGCGGTTGATCCCACAAAGTCCAAGAATCATCGTCTTTTCCGAGAGTTCTTCGAATCCATCAATCCCATTGATTGTCACAAATGGCGTAGAGAAGGCATTTTTATACGCACCTTCTACATTGCCCAAGCACCCATCATGTTCATCTGTGCTCTCTACATACCCGTGGTGGACTACGAAAGGCCCAAGCATGGCTGGAGTAAGCTGCTCAATTGCTTACAAATTGTGCTGAATCCAGCACTGACGCTCACTGTGGGTCAAGTGTTTATATTTCGCAAAAAGACAACAATCTGGTACAAGAGAGTGCTGTACACTTATAAATACGGCGCCTACTCCTGCGTCATAACCGTACCGGTTGCCATTATTGTCTTTATCCAATCGCGCACCAATGTTCCGCCGTACTATCACTGGGTGTTCACCATTATGAACATAAGTGGCTGCTTGTGCATGATATATCAAAGTGCTGCCGAGATTGCAGTTATTCTGGATATCATTGGCGGCATATTGGAAGTTCCAAGTGATTTTATGGCCATCACAGTGGGTTCCATGACCAATGGACTGAGTGATTTGGTTACCAATGTTGTCATGGCCCTGCATGGCTATGAAAAAATGGCATATGCCGCCGCTATTGGTAGCTCGTTTTTCAATATGATTATTAGCACTTCGCTGCTGTATGTTATTAAGAACTACACGGGCTATTCAGTGACATTGTTCACTAAGTATGGCATTAATGCGTATACGTTCCTCCTACTCGGCCTCGCCATGACGGTTTTCTGGGCATATATGTTAAACTTTCAGGCGCGTCGTTCCGTTGGCATTTTCTGCATGGCCATCTACGCTATGTTTCTATTGTTTACTGTGCTCATAGAGAAAAGCTTTATACACTCCTACAGCAAGGATCCTATTATCGATGATACGTACAGTGGTAAATAGCCAAGACTCTGTTGTATAACAAAATTTTTCATAATTTCGTGTATTTGTTTTGCTTTTATTTGCAAATAAAGTTTAATGCATTGTGGCCATTACACTGAATTGAAGTTAACACAGGTCTGTTTCATTTAAATACCGCGGCAAGACAATCAGCTGATTGGCCCAGCGCACAATCGATTATTTATTACAAGATTTTAGTGCTGATAAGTTGAGGTGCGAATTTGAATTGCACCATCAATTGAATTTAATTTGAATGAACTGCACATATTCCTAATATTACTACGCTGCGTGTTTGTGGATCCATTGCTATCCGCTGAGACATGAAATTAATTGGCAAACCTGCAGTTATCTGTAAATACATCAGCAGGCTGCTCTGCTGCATTCACATTTGATGTGCTGCTGTTGCATGTAATACGCAAGCCGCACATTAATTATGTTGCCCTTGTCATATAATTGAATTGCCATCGAGAGCTGTAACTGGCGAGGCGACAACAACACAGAGAAAGACGAACTCATCATTGATACAAATTGAGCGCAATCAAATGAAATGAAAGAGATTGAGTGACCAAGCATTGAAATGAAATTCCGCGCGCATTATTCACAATTTTTTTTAAGCGCATCATGCAGACAATTAATTAAAGACAATTGCAACACAAAAGCGGCAACTGCTACACAAAAACAAAAAATAACAAAAGGATAAAGAATGCAAAATTGCTAGGTAGACAGAAAAGTAAAATATGAATTTCTTTTCTGATTAATCTCTTTAAGTCTTGAAGTAAGTGGCTTAGTAAGCCAAACTCGCTTTGGTCGCTTGGGTCGTTTTATTTAACTTAATTATTTATTAGGTAAGAAAAACAATTTTAGGGCAAACGATTTGACAGCTGACAGCACAAAGTGCGACATTATTTTTGGCAACTGTTGACATATTAATAAATAAAACGTGCTCGTAACTTAGCGCAAACTTTTTACAAAGCAGCGTTTTTTAATTAAAGCACAGCAAGCATTGTGCTTTCTTAAATTTAACAAAAGTCTTAGCTCCAAAATACTCGCTGAATGAAATGAATTTCTAACCTAAAGCTGACAATTGCTGTCGAGCCTCACAGATCGCCTAATGAAAAGCAAAAACAATGCCATTCGCCTAGGCCACAACTTGAGCTGTCTGTTGGTATTATAATGTACTTAACTTGGCTTTGTCAAACAAACTAGACTGAAAGCCAAACGAAATGTTCTCAAACATCGAAAATTAACTTGTCGTCTGAGCATGTATGTATTTACTTACTCGTGCGTAAGTGTGTGCGTATATGTATGTGTGTGTGATTCTGTTTGTGTGTATTGTTCGTTAGGTGTGAGAAAATCAATTTATATTTCAGCACAATCGGCAGTCACGAAAGGTGCTTGTGCTGACCATTGGGGGGGCTAATTTACTGCGCCCATAGCAGCTACTTAGTTCACTTAATTGAGCTAAAAGCGATACAAGATTTGTCTTCAAATCAGTCCTCAAGTAATCATATACTTAATGTGAACTGAATACTTTTGAAAAACGATGCGAGCTTTAGCTAACAGCAAAATTTTGTTTGTCGCATTTGCTCGATCCTTTTGATTAACTAAAACTGCTATTCATATATTTTTATTTTTTTATCTTCCTCTATATTCTTAGTTTCGCTTTATATTGATTGTCCAAACCTAGTCGACTCTTACTATTTAGGTCTTAAAATCAAACTGAACACTTAAATGCAAATTTTTTGTAGTAAAATATTTGTTTTTCGTAATAAGTTTTGTTAGCAAGTGTCTGGCAGTTGTTTTAGTTGTTGTTATCATTGTTTTTGTCGTTCGTTGTCGTCCTTATAAATTTCAAATAATTTATGCAGATCGACGCTACGTGCACCACCCAGTGGCAACCAAATTTTCGAGTACCAGCTGCACAGCAGGAGCATAACGCTAGGTGGGGGAGTGTGGGTGGCTGACTGGTGGGAACTCATTGTGTGGGCAGTGGAGCATTTAGCATAGAAATAACAATAACAATTTAACAAATTGTCGCCAACGTTCGTTCGTTTGCTTTCTTTTGCTCGCTTGCTATCTCTTTCCTGTACCTTTTGTATGCCACGCCACGCACAGTGGCTGGACTGAATGTCTAGCCGAGCTACACACAGCGACAACAAAAGAAAAATGTACTCGCAATATATTTTACTTGGCTTCCTGCTCGACATATATGCATCTCCATATACACGTTGCCATACTTTATTATTTGAAGCAGAGAAAGAGAAGAAACCGAGAGAGAGAGAGAGAGAGAGCAACTGCGGAAGTGCCTGCTAGCAGCATAGCTGAGTAAAGTGGAGGAAATGGTGACACCCAAGTAACCGCCTTCATGTTCGACCTTTGGCACAAAAGCTGGTTAGCCAACTCTGGGTGTTTGTGTATTCGTATTCGTGCTCGTGTGTGTATGTGGGTGTGTTCAGGCACCCGCAAACACAAACAAAAACACAAACACATGTGCACACGTTAGCCAAAGGCAGTGGCACACAAAAAAGCGATGAACTCATAAAAAACTTATGAAACTAATTTTGTTTTGCTTGAATTTGCTTTTGGTTTTTTACTGATTTTTTGCTGTTGCTGCTTTTGTGTTTGGCAAACCCATACAACAAAACTCGCGACACTCACACACACACGCAAAGACACTCACACACCTACACACATAAGCTTACTAAAGCTGGCAGTCGCTTTTATTGCTTGACTTGAAATTTTATATTTGTACGGCGAGTCGCCGTTGTCCTCTGAATATAACGTCTAGCCTACAGACACGGCATCTATATATATATATAGTCGCAATATGTATGCATGTATGTGTGTGTGTGTTGGCGCATCGTGCACGTTTGCACGGCATGACCATGATTAAGTCCAAATCAGCCATAGCCACAGTCTACGACAAAGGATACAAATAAGCATTAAAGCAAACAATAATAAAAAAGAAAAAAAAAACTATTCGCTTCTATATACATACTGTATTTATATAGCGAGCGAGAATTGGAATGCGTGCCTTGGCCAATTTTCAGTTGCGACTTTTTCCCATTGCTTTTGCCAGGGCAATGAAACTGAATATAATAAAAAGGAAAATCAATAGCATTGCATTTGGCAAGCGTGGGCAAATGCCTTTGCTGCTGTTGCTTCAAATTCGTATGTGTGTGTGTGTGTGTGTGTGAGCTGTATCTATGAGCTGCATACTAAGTGGCGCTGTCCAGCTTCCATTCATTTGCTTGATGTATGCGCATAAAATGCCATGAAGCGGAAATATTGCCATACGCTGCGTATGAGCAATGCGTAATTTTAAACACATTTATGCGCAATATTGTCGATTTATTTGCCCAAGCGCAACAGAGCAAGCAAGGCTTTTTTTTTATATATTTTTATTGTGTCACGCGCACACTCAATTGTTCACCATAGACGCCTATTAAATGGCATTAGTGCAAATTGCATTGATACTCATCATCAGCATCAACGCAATACTTCTTCCCTCCTCATCAGCAGCGCTAAGACCAAAATTATGCCATTTGAAGTTGACAAGGGACAAAGTCCTGTGCAAGCCAATTAAAGTTTCATTGTGTTCCCCTAAATTTTTTTTATCTCGCCAAAGTTGAAAACTTTTTAATTAGCAAATCCCAATTAAAATGCAAACTGTTGGTATATCGCGGCCAGTTTAGCCTGAATGGTCTGCATTTGTTGATTGGATTAAAGCACAAAATTGAATTAAGTTACCGCATTAGCAGCAATTTTAGCTGCTACCACCGAAGATTCCTATCAATTTCAACAAAATTCAGTTTCAGTTGTGGGTGTGTGTGTGAGTGTGGCTGTTGTTGTTTTCGCTTAATTATTACAATTTGCGTATATTTCCTAATAATCAGGATTAGAAATACAAAATGTAGCAGTCCAGTCAGTCAGTCAGTCAGCCTGAAAGGGAGCTGAAAATCAGCTCAACTGCTGCTGGTGCTGCAAAAGTTTGAAACAACAAAAGCAATTGTAGGCACTCACCGCGCTGCGTTGCAAAGTGAAGCGTAAAGCGTAAAGCAAAGACATGCCAATGAATATAGGCAGGCAGTCAGGCTCTCAGTCAGTGAGGAGCACACAGGACACGGCGGCTGCTTTTAAGCATTTTTATGCTGATGCTGTGATTTTTTACAGCTGCCATTTCGATGAGGCGCTGCTGCCGTTGCTGCTGCTGCTGTGTGTGGGTGTGTGTGATGCTGGCGGTTGCTGTGCGGTCTTTGCATCTTTGAAAGTCTTGGCATATGACGCAGGCAGCTGACGGTCGTTAAGCACAACGAGACGAGTGTGCCAAATGATGTTTGTCTACGGCAGCAGCAGCTGCCACTCTAACTGGTTGTTGTTGCTGCTGCTGCTGCTGGTTGCCACAGCTTGGTGGGGGGTGTGTGTGTATATTGAATTTTGTGGTAATTACGAGTAACTTACTTGAGCTCATTGACAATATGCCAGCGTAGGCGTGAGCTGCTAGCAATATATATTCTAGCTACGCCATTGGCTTCCTCTTCTCTTTGCAACTTTAAGTAACTTTAAGTCCATAGAGCTCCCTCTCGGTTTGTTTGTGTGTGTATGTGTGTGCGTACGTGTTCAAGTTAATTTTTGCATAGTTGCTCATGCGATTTGTTGACTCTCTTTCTTGTAATTGCAAGTACCAAACGCTTTTGCAAATTGTTTTTTTGCTTCTCTTTTTCACAGTGTAGCTTGCACAGGCAAGTAAACATTTAATTTAGAGCATGCCAGAAATTGCAAACGTGCACTTTTCGAAACCCAAATAGAGTTCGGCTTAAAGTCTATTAGCCAGTTTTTTGTTTATCTAGGCTCAGATCAAACAATGGTTTGCTTTGTTTCAGAGTCCGCTCATTATGGGAGCTAAGCTAGCTAACAAATTAATGTGATTTTTAAATAGTTTTCAAAACTTTTAATGCACCTCACAGTTGTGCATTATTTTGCCATTTTAATTAAACCAGACTTGCAGACTTAGCTATAAAACATTTTTGCTGCGATTCCCACACAATATTAATAAACTTGCAATGCTTTTAGTTGAAAATATAATTTATTTGAATGCAGAAAATAATGTTTCAGTTGCTTTTATTTGTTGTGCTGCTTCAAATTATTTATAACCAAAACATACCAAAACGTTGTTCATGAAATATTCATACGCCTAGTGGGCTGACTAACCTACCAGCTTCATTTTTTGTAGGATAACGAGCCAAGCTGTATTTAATACAAATTAAATTAATGCTCAGGCATAAGGCAACGCTTTATGATAAGCTAAGTCCGCTTTAAAATGTGGCCTTCTCGCCCAACTTTGGTCAATCTGACTGATGAGTTTGCTTGTGGAGCGCTGAATCAAAATTATAAATATAAAGCGCTTGCGGCCCTTGAGCACTTAATCTTCGGCTAAGGTTGAGAACGTAACCAACTCACAGAGTAGAATACATAAGCTGTAATAATTGCGATAAGGATGTGTAATTAACGTAGTCATAGTCGCAATACCTTCAGAGCTCCGCTGCAGTGTGAATTACGCGCTGTGTTGCGTTTGCTAAAAGTGTAATTGGGGAATAGTAGAGTTGGATTGGGGCGCTGGTATTTAAGCCTTTCCCATTGTTAGAACTCCACTCGTCAAAGTTGCCAACTGCGCAATCCAACTGGCTCATGGCTTTTGGCTTCGGTGTGCGGCCAACACGTGCAACGTTAAGCTGCAACTGCTACCAGAAAGCCAGAATGAAAAAAAAAAATAACACTGTGGAAATCGTTGCTATTTTTCATTTTTCATTTTCAAATTGTGCACTGCAGCGAGCAAAAACGTAAAATTTGTGGCTGAAACCACAGCGCACGGCTCTGGGGATTGGGCGTGCAAAAATATTGTGGTTGAGCTAGAGAGTTGACTGCGTGGCCTCCTTTCGGTCATGAAGTGTAAACGATTGTGTGAAATGTTTGTTATTTATTTGCCGCTTGGTGGCATCTCAAAATCCATCGAGCAAAAAGCAAACATATTTTTCGTTTAAGCAGTTGGCAAATTGCGCTCCAGGGAGGCGGCAATTAAATTGATGGAATTGCGCAAAGCTTGCGTGGAGCATTAAATTAAAGCAATATAAAGTCATGGAATGTGTGTGCTGGAGCTGCTAGATATAATGCAAAATCAATTATAATGTTAATTTGATTGTAATCAACACATGGATAATCTCATTACGTATACGTCACGTTACACAGCACGCGCGCTCACACACACACACACACACACACACACAAAAGCTTACGCAATGAACGCAGACAATCGGATTTGACAATTAAAGTGCACACAGTCATGAGCACAAAGCATGTCGAGCATTGATTTCATTACATTACACAAGTGAACCTCCTACATAGTCCTTCTGTCCTGCCAAACGCACACGCACAGCAACACCAATACCAACACCAGCACAGCGAACCCAATTCGTCATGGAGACCATAAACCGAAATCAATGCAGCGGCAAATAAATCATGAGACCAGGCGACCTTTTAACAAACATGGCCAAAATGAAATTTGCCATGAACCGCAAACACAGCCGAGCAAATGGAAATGGAATTGGACATGAGCGCTGGCTGCCAGCACATCCGGGCACTCCAGTCGAGCAGCCGGAGCAGCTGCCAGCTAATACTAAAATATATGCGCAAAATTGTCGCAAATAAAAAAAATCAACATGATGATTGAGCTGTAAGCGGAAATTAACGAACGGAAACTAAATGTCTGAGTGCCAAAGGTTTCTTCTGCCACCGCCCAACTCCTCAATAACAGATACGCGCCTACACGAACGAGATACTATATATAAATATTTGAATCTGTAGCAAGGTATTGACCAGTTATTTATGAGACACGCTCGGCACTGAGGTCCCAGCAATCACGTAGTTTGAACTGTTTTGATTAATGGCCGCCGGGCAACAGTGTCTACGATTTGTTGTACCGTCATCAAGCGCCGCAATCGCAACTGGGCCCAGTCCCAGTCCCAGGCCCAGCCATGAGTGGCCAAAACAAAGATGGCCCGAAAAATGCCCAAGCAGACAAAGAGGACAACAATATCTTGAACAGAGAGACAGATGATGAATTGTCTGCGCTTCGTTTCAATATGCTACAGTCTCGGGCGACTTTGTTGACATTAGCTTGAGCGAGGGCGAAACGTTTTGTTTGAGTTGAGTTGAATGCAAGTTGGTCATTGAATTGCCAACGCGCATTAAAACTTTTCTACGCCCCACTCATTGCTCGAACAAATGTTTTAAAATGAAAAGCTGCATTGATTTGAACGCTAGAGCGTTAAATGTCAGCGCATGTTTGACCTTTATCTGCCAGTCATTGAAGTATTCAAGGCAATAAGCGTGTCTCTGTTTGCGTGTGTGTGTGTGTGTGTGTGATGGGTTTTCTCAAGCTGCAAGGTTGCGTTCAACAAGTATCTGCAGCAGCAGCAGCAGCTGCGACAGCACCTTGACACACAAAAGCCAACGAGACGTTGTGCGGCCAAAAAGCCTAACCACGCCACGCTGGCTTAGAACCTTATGCAAATACAGCGCGCTGGTGGCAGCCAGCAACCACACACACACAGACACACACACATAGACACATACATGCAACGTTGCATGCAACAACACACACTTTTGAAATATGTAAGCGACCTCGACGCATCGTCAGAGCACAGAGGACAACTTTCATTTGCATTTTAAGTGCTGCCATATGGCCAACAATGTTATATGCGTGGCAGGCAGGATAACAAATAACGTATACGTAACGCAGTGTAGAAAATGTTTTAAGAATTTGCTGCACATGCAATTTCGAACGTGTTGTAGATAACACAAATATTTCATTTTAATTAAAACAGAGTTAATTAAAACTTGTAGCAAGTGCATCAAGTCAAACACAGCCGTCAAATATTAAAGTTCCTCGAATTTTTGCTTAAAACTTGTTCGCAAATGAAAAACTTTTAGTTTATTGAAGCTCGCACCAAACTTGAGCAAATAATTATGTTTATTATCAGCTATAAAACTAATTTGCAAACAAAACTATGCATATTAATCGAGCGTATCAAGCGCCTAGCTCAATTGCTACTTTATAAACTAATAAATGCTGTAGCCTGAAGTTTGCCGAGCTTATAAACTCAACTCAACTAAACCAACTGATTATAAGCAGCAACTGCTTTAGGCCAAATGGTGTCGCAGCTTGCAGGTGTAGCAAGCAGCTGGCCAACTTGGCTATGTATTTAATTTGAAAATGCGACAGTTACACTGCGGCACAGAGAAATGTTTTCGTTTCGTGTAAATTAAATTACAAAACGCAACGACGGCGCGAACAGGCAACGAACAGGCCCTGCTGCCTGCCCCCCAGCCCGCCATCCCGACAGCCGGAACTGGCACATTAAATTTTCATTTAACCAAAAGTCCCAGCACAACGGCTGCCGTAGCTATGGACTCAACTGTGAGCTGCGAGCCTCTTAAACGCGTGAAACCAAAAAGATATATCCGCAAACATTAGCACATAGGCAGACACACACGTGGGTCGCTCCAAAGTGTTGCAATCGTGGCGAGCCTAAATGGGGGACGTCTACTACGGACTTTTGACCCTTGGAGCAGCGTCCGAAAGGCAAACACAAACACTGAAACTTTAACAGCTCTAAGCGGCTAACTTGAAAGCGCAAAAAAAATAATATAAATTAATTTAGTTTTTGTAGTTTAAGCAAAAAGATAATAAGATAAGGGCTGTCTTTTGTTTAACGCAATCTGTGGCTAAACTTAAATTGCAACAAGCTTGAAGGGCTTGAATTCTTTAGCCCAAGTATCCGCACGTAGCCAAATAACTGACAAACTGTTTGCCATTTCATAAAGGGCAAAACAAAAAGAGCGTACAAATGCTTACGGAAATCTTATTGAGTTCGTGCTGCTGCTGGCCGCGTGCTTCAAAGCGGAAATGATTGAATTATGCATAAAGAAAAGTTTTGTTGAAACAAAATTTCAATAAGTTTATTTTGCAAACGCCAAGTAGGGCTTGGGCCGCTTGTGTGCAAACTTTCGAAACGCCAACGCTATTTAATGTGCACTATTGAACGCCTTGGCAGGCGGCAGCCAAAAGTGCATGAAAATGCTCCGAAAAATAGTAGTAGACAGGCAGGCAGGCAGGCAAGCTGAGCTTTTGGCAGCTGCATAAAATGAAACTAAACAGCTGAAACGCAAACGAAAAATGGCATCATAGGATGGGCGGGAATTGAAAGGGGTATCAACTTAAATAAACTTGGACTGGCTGCAAAACGCTTCGCTTACGGACATGTGTTGCAACTTAGTGCTGGGGGCATGCTACAGATGAAAAATGAATTGAGCAGCTGTAATGCAATAAGCCTGGGCAAATGTTGTACATGCCAGGCGAAGACATATGGATCATCAGTCCCCCAATGTTGTAGAGTAAGAGCGAGAGGCACTGCAATGCGGCAAGGCTGCCCAAAAACCCCAACTATATATATATATATATATATGTATATGGTAGAATGTCAGCTCATGAGCTTCATGAGCTTTCGTTTCATTCACTTCAGCTCAATTGTTATATTTATTTATTATATTTCTTTGGCGCTCATTGCCTTGCCTTTGGTCTCGCTTTCGCTCGCCCACAATGGCGCCCTTTTGTTTGCTTGGATTTGGTTTCGCTTTTGTAAATGAAATGGAATTAAATGAAATGTACAATTTATTGTATTTAGGGGATTTCAATGCGCCATGCCCCGCAGCGTAACACAAAACCAAATTCGCAGCTCCGCTCCACTTCCGCTTTCTGCTGCCGTTGCTGCTACTGCGGCTGCTGCTAGATACAAAGCGTATATACACTTGTACTTATGCCTTGTATGCTGTTCGCTTTATTGCCATTTTGTTTTAGCTCTATTGTCCCATTTATATTTATATGTATGAGTGTCTATGTTGTGTTGCCAATTCGCTGCATTAGCCAGCGCATATTGAATTAAATAGATAACACGTTTTATTCAGCGTATGTTGCTTTGGCTAATGCTGATGTTCATTGAATTTATTATAACACACACACTCAGAGAAGTCCAGACATTTCCATTAAAAGCCTAAGCCAAATGCAAACCGAAACAAGCTCGAACTGCAAAACATTTAAGCCAAAGGCCAACATAGTTTATTCATTTGTCCAGTTCGTTGGACACAAGTGGACTCAACTGACGAACACCAGTCATAAAAAATAAAAACAAGCAAAGCAATTAGAAAATGTGAAGTTGTTTTCAATTTATTTGCAACATCAAAAGGCAAAACTGCTGCGAATGTTAGATGCTCTCACTTAGAACACTTGGCTATAAACGTGAATATATTTGCTTTTTATTCAGTTTTGATAAATTGACCGAAGTCAATCTTTCAAATAACTTCCACCCTAAGTTAGCAAAAATTATGACGTGCTTAACGACCAGTACACTTAAATAAATTACTTACCTAACTGAGCTCTTGTATTTAATACCAAAATTCATTTAGCGGTCTGCATTTCTTTCATAAGTGATTTACTTATCGACCTTTTTCTTATGTTAGTCCCAGTTATTTTAATATAAAATATTATAGCATACATTAGTAGTACTCAGTATTATTTGTTGTATTTGTTATTTATATACTTTGAATTCACAGCTGAGTATCTACTAATTAAATCGTTAATAATAAATCTAATCAAGTAAGTTTGCTTTGTTCTTTCTTTGCAGTGACACATCGATATCAACGCGAGTGGACATGCTCACGCCTGCTATTGAAGTATATAAGCCGCCTCTCTGACACAAAGATGACACTGTGGAGAGCAATTTAGGGAATCCATCGACGAGTAGCGATTTTTAGCAGAAGCTAATTACCACTGCGGAACTAACTACGGATAATCTATTTGTTCTTCCAACATAGTGTCAATCAAATTTAGCTAACTGAACTCTTAAACAACTTCAACCAACCAAGTGTCTGTGGCGGCCAAACAACTCCTCAGGCGCCCCAAAAAAAGCGAAAATAACAGAACTTTTGAGAAGCTAAACAAACTGCAAAACTGGACGCAAACACTAAAAAGTTTTTTTTTTAGTAAAACTACCAACAGCAACTACCAAAAGAGAGAAGAAAACAAACAAGCACACAAACAAACGAAGCGAAAAATGCAAGCAGAGTTAAGCGATATAATATTATAACAATTGATCCAACTGAATAATTCCTAAGATTGATTACATTTAGTTACTTTTTAGCGTAAATGATTTTTAAACCTGTTCGAGTGCAGCAAACAAAAAATGTAAACTAGCTCATAAGCCTTAGGATATCTCAACAAATATGGCAATGCGGCTGCAGATTCGCAGCAGCGAACGCTAGAAGCATCAGAATTGTGTTTTTGTAATTAGCGAGTGCAATAGCAACATTTGAATACCTATGAACTAAAGGCGTATGCATGAGTGTGTATGTGTATGTGTGGGTGTGCATGTGTACTATATTATATTGAGCGAGAAAATGTTTTGCAAACCGATTTATGTATGAATGTCTGTGTATCGAAATATATGTAAATTTTGTTTACAAGATTTGTGAGTTAACCAAACACACAACAACAAATACACATTGCAATGAATAATTTTTATACTGCTGAAGAGAATAACGAAAACAAAAACAAAGCATACAAATACAATTTAATATTAGATGTACAATTTTGCATAGTTTAATATATAAGTTTGTAATGCATTAGGATTATAAATACAATAATACGAAACACAAACATACAATAATAATAAGTCAGCATAAATTAGTAATAGCAACAACAGAATTCTAACTTCTGCTATTCTTTTCAACACTTTTGTTTAGTTAAGCAAACAATAAGCAGTGGACGCTTCAATAAACTATAAAATCTTATGGTTAAAAATAGTTCATAACCAAGTTTTCGACCATTCTTTTCAGAACTGAACTTGTAATGATTTGTTTTGCATTTAATCAAAGTAAAAGATCGACATTAAAAATTCAACTCAGTGAAACTTCTTCTTTGCTTCCAACGTCCACTGTACAGATCTTGTACTCGATTCTATTCTTTTTAACACCTTCCCTATTAAGATTACACCATGAATATCATGACATTAATTTTCAACTTAAACAAAGTTGCTGCGCCCTTCACAAAGTGCCCCAAAATAAGTAAAAGAATTAATAGTAATTTTTCAATTTTTTATTACACGCCCATTTTGTAAATATATATATATACATTAATATTTAAAGTTTGCAAATATTGTTAGTTAATTTTTTGGGTTTTTGACTGTGATGAAGTTAACGTATAATAAACAAATTGTTGCATTGTTAAAAAACAAATACAAATAGTTACGCAAACTTGATTTAATCGCTGTGCGAACTTCATTAAACTTTAAATCAAAGCGCATTTTGTTATTAACTGCTTACTGACTTATTAAATAGCTATTTTAATCACTGTCATTTATCAATTCCGCTTTGTAATTTATGTAATATTATTTGACCAAAAGTTCATAGACTACTCTCTACATAAATAATGCTGATGCTGGCGAACATAAGTTAATTATTTTGAATTTTGTTTGGCTTGACAATGGAATATAGAATGTTAACATTTAGTGCATAGAGTTGGCAGATTGGCAATGAGCATAGTTTTTTATATGTTAATATTTATATACAGCTATAAATGCCAGAAGTAAACTAATAAATTTGACAAGCTAGCGTACTATATTTATAAAAGTAATATCAAACAGAGAAATTGTTCATAGTTAAGTGACAAGAATAATAATAAAGAAGTGAATATGAATTAAAATCAGTGTGTAAATAACTGGGAAAATGCCGCAATATAATTTTGATAGTTAAGCGAATTGAAATACAAACTTTTTGTAAGAGAAATGCAAGTGCAAGCTGGAGAATAATAATTTTGTGTACTTAAACTCTAGCTAGCAAGCGAGCGGTAAATGCCTCAAAGAAGCAAACACTTAAGCAAAACAAATGTAATTATTATAAAGCATATAATAATATAACAATGAAAACTAATATCCATTTTATACACACGCTTCATGTTGAACATGCTCGTTATTTATTTGAATTGAATTGTTACATAAATACATACAATATGCAATCAACGTTTGATAAATACTATAAGTACATACATACATACACAAAATTATAAACAAACAAACATTGAAATACTTGCACACACTTTTTTACAGATTGGCTTTTGGGTGACTATGTTTTAAAAAGTTCATAAGATTTTAATTTACACAAGCATTCGAGCTAAAAAAAATCCATTGAATAATATATATAAACCACAAACAATGCCAACACAACACTAACAAAACAAAAAAAAAAAAAACAAAGGAGAGAAAATTGAAAATCAATTCGATATGTTAATAATAATGCATTGAAATAAACACGCAATGAACAATAAAACTTATTTATACATATACATATGTAATGAATGAGAAAAATAATCGAAATACATAAGAAAAAAATAATAGAACTAGGCGCATATTGAATAATAAAGAAGAAATATTATTGAAAGAAAAGTTAAGCAAATGCTGATGTTTTCATTGCTCAAAAGCACGGCGCTGGCTCTGCGTTGGCTCTGCGTTGGCTCTGCGCTTTATCTACATATATCTATCTAATAGCTGCATTAAGTATCTACAAGTATGAAGTGTACTCGACAGAAATTTCATGCATACTTATACTAGCGCAAAATGGCGTTTGCTTTTGGCTGGCAAAAAGCATAAAACAAAAAAGAAAATAAATATAATAATCTTAAATCGTTGTTGTACGCAATTCCGGGCCGTTGATTCTGTTGAATGTGGGTGACTGGCAGCAGTAGCAGCAGCCACGCCCACAACACCCAAATCATGCCACAAGATTTGCGTCAGCGTAGCAACGCAGTCGCGACAACAAAATGAAATGAAGTGAAATAAAATCAAAGGCATCCACATCCACATCGACGTTGTTGTCGGCATCAGAAGCCAACGCATTGAAATAGACACATGGGGTTCGGTTCGGGGTAGTCTTTTGCTTTTGCCAGTTTCAATTCCGAGGCTCGCACTGCCAGCGCCAATGATGATGTTTACAGTTGAGCTGCAGCACAAGCTACCGTCGCCACACAAACAAGCACACACACACACACACATACAGACACACGCACACTCGTTTCCAGCTTGTTGCCCGTCGCTGCCTGCAACATGGCAACAAAACCCAACTAACTAGGCTACAACCATGAGAGCGCAATATGTATGTTTGTATAATCAAGTTGGCAGGCAAGCAAGTGTTTCCCCAAAGCGAGTAGCGCTGGCGTGGTTTTTGTTTGCCCGCCATTGCTATTCAAATCTATAAGTGAGTTAGCTTGACTTTGTGGTTGTGTCTTGGCTTGTGTATGAAGCACAACCAAGAGCGCTAGATAGTGCTAGTTATGGTTATGTTTGCTGACAAGAACTGCTGCGTAATCTTCAACTGCTTCGATTACTTAAAGTCCTATTGTCGCCATGGGTCGATGATGAAAATTAAAGTACAATTTATCGAAAATTTTTATAAATACTGTACTAGTAATAAATTTCTATTTACATTAATGCTCACATTTATTAAAAAAAAATCAATTTATGATCTTGGCTATTCACATGATGCTAAATCAGTAAAATTAATTTGCGTTTTCCCGTTTTATTTCATTTACTTTGGTGTTTATTTAACCAAAAGCTGTGTTGAACATAAACAACCGAAACCCAAACCAACATCAAATCATTGTTTTGTGCATTAACAACAAAATCTATGAGCAAATTAGTGAACAAACAAAGCATCACCTTCAAGAATCGGATGATTCAATACAGCCAACTTAACTGAAGCAAGAAAGAGTTACATCAACAACAAACGGTTGCATTTTTCTACCTCTAAAAAGCTATAACTATAACAGAACTATGTACAACACACACATCCTCTTTTTGTTCATGCACAATAAGCTTTCGTTGTTGATGCGTCCGATTTAAGAGTTTCATGCCTGAAATGCCTTAAATGCTTTTGAACAAAAATGTATTTAAATTCGGATAATTTTTGACAAAGTTATGATTAATTTTATTTGATCTTCAGGCGTTGTTTAGCTCTAGCCAATAGACTAGCCAGATATGATGAAAATTTAGCTACGTTCATGGTTGGCACCTTTACTTGTGCAACAGCTGCACTTGTTGTCTGCCAATTAATGAAGACCAAATGGTAATCCTTTCGTCCCGTAATCGTGCAAATCATATTTAGCATGCCACGCATTAGCATTATGTACGTACAAATTGAAAGCAGCTGGCCCGAGGTTAACAGCAACACATCTCAACAGGTATGCTAACGCCTACGTTCCATGCAAATGCCAAATCTTAAATGGTGATTTGTTTTGTTTGTATGAAATTTATATTTTGTACATATCACAGCGCAACTTTCATATACATACAGATGTATATTGCCGTCAAAAGAAATTAAACTTGGAGCCCCAGAAATATGCAACGCCGTCTACAACGCAGGCGCCATAGGCATGTGAAATAATAGGACGCAGTGCAGCAGCGAAGGGATTTAATTAATTTATAAATTAATAATAGTTTAGTTTTGTGCTTAGCATTGGGCTTGAGGGGCTCACCTGCAACACACAGGGTCATATGTGCTCCAGTTTTTTTTTGTATAAAACAAAAGTATTCCATATGGCTGTGTAGCATTTACAGGATTATTTGGTTGCCTTGTCTGCCTGTGTGTGTGTTGGATGTCTGTGTGGGGTGGTTCGGGGGTTTATTCATTCAACAATAATGTGTCATTTTCGGCAGCATTTTTGGGTGCGGCTGTAATGGCGCATGCAAAGCATAAATCAACAGCTGAATAATTTCATTATAAATAAATGCCTTGCAGTTGACACCCACGCCCTCTCGGTCCCCTCTCAGTGCTGGGCAGCGAATTGGGAGCGAGTTATTATCGATTAGCTGGGCAACCTTGAAAACGCCACTTCAATGACGAAATACTATGCATAGTGTGTGTGGCCCCAAGTGGCAACAACCCAAAACCATTCATCGACTGTCAAACTCAAGGGGGAGGCATGGCGAAGTTTTTTGGATAGCAGCAGCGACCGCAGCTTATGCAGTAGCTGGCTTCACTTTAAATTTATGAACTTGACTTTTAGTTAGCTGCCCCTTTGCCTGCAACCGTTGATCCCAAATGCGGCGCTAAAGGCTTGCATGACTACAGGAAATTACCATAATTTCAATTTAAGAAATTAAACGAATTTTGCTGAACAACACACAGACACACACTAAAGCATCGACAAGCCAAAGAAATGTTGTGAATAGCCAAGGCTTGAATAATATTTATGCAGCAACTGGAATGGACAAGATTTGCTGGCTTTTCTATTCATACAGCTGCTGCCTAATCCAAAGCTCAATCGGACTGTCAATGCATTTCGATATTTTCCAATACCAATAATGAATTGCAATTTATGTAGGTCGCTTTTGGCAATTGCATTGCAATTAATACAAATATAATAGGCTGTCAGTTTGGCTAATTTGTATTTAAAGCAATACTTTACTTTAACTTGTTAATTATGAACACGAATACGAGTGATCCACTGCTAGCTGAAGTCTGCGATGTGCCCGAATAAGGTTACAAACTTTGCAGTCGACTTCGTTGAACGCTGCGTTGGCATCTGGACGCAGCCTGGAGAATATTCAGATTATTGTGCATGCATCAGAGTAAATCTTACTAGCAAATGTCTGCACCATTCCGGCAAGCCATAAAAGCAGAGCAGCGCAAGCATAGGCTTAAGGTTGAGCTCTTTCAAAAGTTTCGTGAAAAGTTTCAAGATGGCGTACTCAATACAACGGAAGAGAATTATGTTAATGGAAAGATTGTGGCGGATGACAACTACTTTGATGCAACAGATGTTAACATGAGTTTACTAGGTGTCGATTGTAGTAATATATAATAATGTCAGTCTGAATTGCAGTTGCAATTGTAATTGATTATAGCCAATATGCAGTGCAGTGTGCTGTCAGTCATCGGGGAGTACATTTTGGTAATGAAAATGTTTATTCAAATTTGCGTCAATAGTTGTATGTTTATCGCAAATGAACATCAATCTACATAAATAAGTGCTAGCAAGCAAACAATACATGTTTATATTTATACTCATGCATGCACGTCCATTGTTCGACAATTTGTGTAATGACCCACCGAAGCCAATAAATCAAATGCGTTGTCCATTACATTCAATTGATAGTCTGCGACATGCTTGACGTCACATTTGGTTTGAGCATGGCTTAAATGACAAACTATAAATAAGGCCAACAATAGATCGCTCAGGAGCTATGTATATAAAATTATTAACTTGCACACAAGTAAATTGAAATACAAGGCTATCCTTTAAATATCTACGCTATCAATTTTTAATAATCTTCACTTGGCTAGTCTTAATTTGCAAATGCATTGTAGCATTATATTTTAGGAATTCTTGTATGCCAGTGTGACATTCAAAAGCTCAAAATTGGGGAATAGTTTTTATATTTACAACTTTTTCTTGTAAGCCAGCGCTATGTTGCAACCTTTAAACGGTTAAAGTTCTGGAGCAGAATTAATTGTGTTGCATAGTTAATAAATAAGCCAACTAAGTGCTGTTAGTCAAGCTCGTACGTGAAATAAATTGATGAAGAAATAGAATGAAAGCAAAAAAGTGCAAGCTAAATGGTAGAAACACGTTTGAAGTTGTAATTAAAGCCGACTTCAGTTTAACGAAGTGAAATGTTGCTGCATGCTGTGTGGCTGGCAAATGGAAAACAAACAAAGTGCAACACAGTTGGCAGCTGCTGGAGGAATGTTGCTGCTGCTGTTGCCGTTTTGCTCACTTGACTTTTGAGTTTACAAAAGCGCACAACAAAAGAGGTGGTGGCAGCCACCTGGTGGTTGATGGCTGATGGTTGGTGGGTTACCTGCATGAAAGTTTTCCGAGTGCCCTTTGTCAGGGCAAGATGCCAAATTGGCGTAATGGCGTTAATGCGAATACACGAGTCCAAAACTCAAATAAGTAGAACTCAGCAGCCAACAACGAGAGCAGCTGCTATCAAAGGTCATTATAAAGGCTATCAGAGCGGGTGCATTTGCCAAGCCAACTTTTGAATATCTTAGGGCCCAAAACTCATTTAACAAATGCAAATGCGAGCACTTACGAATTTTACACAATTTGGCAAATGTACCAAATTGAAATGCTAAATAGCTAGGCCACGAAAACACAATAAAAATGGCGACGAAAGGAAAGCAGGCAAGCGAATACTTAAAGCGAATTTTTATTATTATTCTTTAGGCACACACACTCCCACTCTCCCTCTAGTAATTTAATATTGAATAAATTATAAAACGGCTTGTAGGGCACAAACAGAATGTAATTTAGTGAACACAGTACTATAAGTTATAATTTGCTACAATCTGAGCTTAAATATCCATATCTAAGGGCAGATCATTATTCCAGGTGCGATGCTTAGCAGCTATTTATAAGGCCCATATAATAATAGTGGGCCACAAATAAAATAAAAAATGCGTTTTCCTTACTAAACTAATAATTTTAAATTTACATAGGTTAATTGAAACACGCAGTGCAACAACAAAATGCCGTAATAAACAATAGCAACAACAAAATGTTCTGTAATTTTGTTTGGCTCGCATGGAAATTTGCATTAAAGAGTTTATTTTTAAATTTAGTTGTCGCTGCATTTTTTGCCGCAACTGTTGCTGTTGTTGTTGTTGTTGCTGCTGTGGATGTTGCAGCTGCTGCTGCTGCATATGCGTGTTTGCTTTTATTTACATCCCATTTCCGCATCCGCTTTGAATGCAGCTGCCACACGCGCCCACCTCCTGCTCCAGCCTGACTAACTCGATTTGCAGCCCACATTTAGCCGCGTGCGTGATTTTCTAACATTTGCCATGCCTATTAAAGTTTTAATGGAATTTCCATAATCAGATTTCAAGTTGACGGTGCATTTTGCATACGCAAAAAGTTTTCAAAAAATCAAACATGTATGTATGTTGCATAAACAAGCGCCAGGTCCTTCAAACAACAATGTCAGTGTCAACAGCACATGTATAGTATGAACGACAAGTTAATGCTCGTCAAGAATATCAAAATCAATGCTAGGACCTTGTACCTGCGAGCTTTAGCTTCTCAGTCAAGCGATATTTTGGGGTCTTTACGATATGACATTCGATTTTGCGAACGACCTACAAAGTTGAACGCCTGCTGCAAGTGTGCAACGTGCAACTGCCACAGCCAGAGTAGAAGAGAACTGAAAATGAAAACAAATAGAATAAAACTAAAGTTAGACCAATCAATCAACATGCAAGCCGAGGTCTTTAGCTGCTTTGCTGCCTAGCGAGAATTAAGGTCGTCAAATTTCAGACGCCCTCTTCCCCATCCCTTGTTTACGTTCTTGTCACTGTCATTGTTTTGACTACTTTATTAAATTCCTCACACGCGATTTGCCGCAGGAAATTTGAGGTCCCAATCGAGTTGACCAAGAGACTGCAACAGCTAAATGCAAACTCACGTGTCTGCTCTGCTATATCTGCAGTTCAGTTCACACGCGATTTATATGGTCAGAAAATTGTGATTGGTCCCGCTGGCAGCTGATCAAACAAAGTTAGACACTCAACACCCGCAGCCCACATTGCTCATTAGAGCTACAAAACAAGCATTGTCTGTTTTTTTGTTAATTCATATGTATGTAGAGTAAGCTCGGAGCATGACGAATACTTGATTGGGCTTATGAGAGTTACGAGTTCAAAATAATGTTTCAAAAGTACTTTTTATTAAGTAAGCATGCCCCCAACCAATGCTGCAACATTTTTTCACAGTCTGTTTTGTGTTCATTTATTTAGTCGTAATCGCACTGCGTCCGCTTTTACTTGTACCATGAATGATAATGACGTACGCATCCCCTTGGTACTTGCTGGCCATATGTTCTTTAGGCTAGCACCCGCAAATCGTTCTAGCTCGCCAGCGCCATCGCCAGCTCCAACACCAGCGCCACTCTCTCTCTTGTACTGCGGTGTGACCTCAATAATAATTTCGTCTAATTGCTTCGTAATTATGCCGCGCACATGCTTTTCTCGATTTGCCCACTGTTGAAATGGGTGGGTAATTCAGTTGGTTGTGCTCCTCAGTGGGTAGTCCCTGCACAGACACTACGCCACACCAAGTGCGTGTTAGGTTGCTGCCGCTGTTGCTCAGTGGGTGGGTGAGTAGAATCAACTTCATTGTTTTGTCCATCGTCGGCCATTTTGGTATATGTACATGCATTATTATTTTTGTCTGCTTTTGTTTTTGCACAATTTTTCGTCATTTGCTTCATTTTCTGTCATTAGAAGTATTTAACTTTGTGCTGCTTGCCGATTTGCTTTCATTATTCACGTGAACTGTCTGCCTACCCCACTACCCCACTGGCAATTTGAAGCGCAAATTGGCCATGCGGGCTAAGCATAGCAATTGGATGGGCGCAACTAACTAGTTAGTGTCAATGGATGTTGCATAGGAAATGTTTAGTGCACTTAAAAAAAGGATGGCAAAGAAAATTGCGCATTCGCACGGTAGCGTAGCTACCTGCCTTGTGTCACAGCAAAGTCATTGATATATATCACTCGCATTTCTAATGACAACTAAATATGAATGCCATTTAGCAGTTGGAAAAGTCAGGGCAGAATAATGGCAGGTCATCAACGTGGCTAATACACGCTTGCCACAGGCTCGTCTAAAACGCCAACTTTTAATTGAGTTTAAAATTGTATGAGTAGAGCCAAAGGTAGTTGACAGCCCGTCAGCGTCAAGGGGGCGGGGCACAACGCCACAACGAATGAAGAATATGCGTACGCATACAAATGCCAATTTGTAAGTAGGTGTGAGAGTTGTGTGTGTGTGAAAACACACATAAGTATGTGGTGTTGGCAATTTTTTTGAAGTGTGTCGGTTTCAATCCTGGCAAATTGCCCATGAAATATTAAATTTACCATAATGAGACGCCATTTTTATACATCGTAATTTGCCAAACTTTTATATGCTTATGTATATGTACAGTACATATTTCTGCGGTGTACTTTATATACATCTGTATGTATGTGCGTGTACATATTTGAGTTGTTTCTTTTACGCTTATTAACACCTCGCTTGCCCAAGTAATCGGCAGTTGAAATGGCCTCTAAGGCTGCCAAAAAGGGTAGTAAGTATATTATGTATTTAAGTTGAATGTGAATGAGCTTAACTTATGAATTTATGAGCTTGTATGTATGTATGCATATATATTAAGCTTGAACTGCAAGCAGCCTTATATTCATATATTTTACGACTTAAGCAGCTCGTTTCATCAAATTATGGGCAACCTTTTGAAAGTTGCTTGAATAATTAATTAAAAACAATGTAAAAATGTTTTTTGCCAGCATCAGCTCTCTGTCTCGTGTGGCCATCTATCAATTAAGTTTCACATTGAAAAATGACACAAATTTCACTCGACCTCAGACATTCTTTACAAATACATATTTTAATAAGAATAATTCGCTACCTTGAATACTTAGTCGGGCATGGGCAAGTTTTCTTATGCTTTTGCCAGCTTGCATTGGCCAAATGACATTTGGTCCCGTGGCACGTACACTTGCAACAACAGCAAGCCGCACAATGAGGCGCAACACGGCAGCACATTGAGAAATGTGTTTTCCAGCGCCGTTTTCAGCAAAACAAAAAACCCCACACAGCCAACAGCCACGCCAAATACTTACATAAATAAATAAAGTAGTAGAGTTGTGTGTGTGTGTGGGGCAAGACTGCACGATGCGCGTTTAATGTCATTTAAAGCTGCAATTACTCAGCACGCTTTCTAGTTGTGTATGTCTGCCCAGCTGAACCGACAGCCAACAACCAACAACCGACACGGTACGAGTACTCAGACTAAAAAGTCAGCAAGCCCCTTTCTCAACTCCAATTTACTGGAGCTAGCTTGGTGACTTGGCTTTAATGTCATTGTACAATTATTCAGCGTGTGCCTGGCCCACGGTCGCTGCATGCAAATAAGACTCGCAAAGGCGACTCCATCCGGTGCAATAAATCGCAAGCCTTGTACAAGTCCTAGTCGTATATTTTATAATTAAAAGGCGCAGCAAATTTGAGAAAGTGTCCAAACACGTAAAGAGCTTTGAAGATCACGTGCAGTGATTATTTCATAATGCATTAACAAAATGCATTCATGCCATGCACACGCGTGTCACGTTACACGTTTCAAATTTATTAAATGCTAGCTAAATACCATATGCTGAGAACCCAAAGACACTTAAGAACTTAAAGAAAAACACTATTAAACATGAAACACTATTACAATGAAAATTGTAAATGTTTTTCCTGTGTATTTTCAAATTTTGCGCTTTAAAATGCATATCAGTCAGCTTTTGCAAGGTGCTGTACGGCTCGCACAATTGTGGATTATATGTGCTAATTTTGGTTTTTGTTCATTCGAACTTGTTCTTAAGTCAATATTACTTTTCTTTGTTATGTCCCTTGCCTACCGGACCGTGTGTTTTTAGATTTGGACTACACTGGCTAGCTCCTTCTTCAGGGCTGCGGGTCCCAATCAGCCCACACACACGTAACAATACATACTTTACTTTTTACAGCACTCCACAGCATATTTCATACAAAATGAACTGACAAAACAAACTAACAAAGCCTCAAAGCCTCTGTGCCCGCTGTTCCTGTTTCAAACGTCCGCTCTACTTCTCTTACACAACACTGGACTCAGTCCACCACTAACAACAAAAAAAAAGAAACAAAGCACTAACAACAATCAAAAACGATAAGTCTATCGGTGGACCCCCACAGTGGACAATTAAATTAATCTAAACAAATTAGTCTTGGCGGAAAATAAAAATATTATTTAGAATTATTGCTTACAGTTTGTTCTAAACTATTCGCAAATTAAAAATATTCACTTTTTGAAAATGGTAAGTTTATAAATGCTTGCTAGTTCTTTTATATAAAGATGTAACGTATTTGCATAGGACAATCCCAGCTCGCTGCCGGCAAACACGACCCGCGATCTAGCTGATCGTCGGACATCGCCTGCTGTCGACTTTGGGCGCCATGAAAATGAGGAGGACGGCGAGGAGCTGTTTGGCGACAACATGGAGTAAGTGTAAATATAGAATAGAAAACATAAACCAAATAAAATGTTATATGCAAATAGATTATTGTCAGCCAGCCAGACATGCTGGACGGTGAGGAAGACTTTTCAGAGATGTCGGAGAGCGTGCGCATGCTCGGGCCACGCAATTAAATTGATAATCGCTTTCAATCCTTCCTGCGCACGTTTGTGGATAATCGTGGAGCGTATACTTTTCGTCAGCAGAACAAGTGTTCGTTTGCGTCCAGGAAGTACTTGGCCAACAAGGGGCTGGCATAATTCTTGCCCGAAGCGCCGTTTCAATTGCTAGAGATCTTTGACAAGGTCGCCAAGGATATGGTGTTCACCATCTTTCTCACCTACGAGATACACGTGCGCATTTCGGAGTTGCAGCTGATCGAGAAGCTGCGCACTTTTCGTAAATTGCATCTTAATCAGTAAGTGCGCACCTTGGGGGTAGACACTGCAATCACGGGCGTGTTGCTGCAGCTGTTTGTCATCAAATACGATTGCGTCAAGTGCTAGGCCCTTTGTACAGTCACAGAACACAGAAGTCAAACCCGGTTTTTGACCCGACTGTCAGAGCATAGGTCCGTTATCAATTAATTTGGAGCAATTAGCAGAAGATAACGCTGCAGGAATCACCTGTTCCCATACCTTGCAGTATGGATGTCATCTTGCTTGCAGATCTCTGCGATCAGTCCAAGATCGGTGATGAGCTCAAAGCCACTGACATTTATACCAACAACTATGATGGTTTCCCGTCTTTGCTACGGTTATTATAGCCAGCTATGTTATGGTCAAGGATTCAAAGCAAGTGGTGCAGTCACTTACCGATGAAGACATTGCCATTACACAAAAGCTGAGGACAGATCCCCGTATTGCCGAACATTGTAACACCTCTTTGTCTTAATGCACTATAACAACCTTTCGTTATTTGAAAATGTACTGATGCATCTGTATTTTAAGCATCAAGTCGAGAATAAAACAGTATGTTATGACCAGAAAACAAATGATGCAGACTTGCTTTTAGCTTTTTATGATGTAACTTTGTTTTAAGCATAACGCAATAAAATATTCAAAAATCTGATGAATTTTGTAAAAGATATGGCTAAAAAAAAACTATATTTTTTTTTTGAATTTAAAACTGCCTTTGGTTATGCAACACAATATTCCTGTTAATTTTCCACACAACCCTTGGTTGTTGATGTATAAAACAAATTTAGAGTGATGATGTACAGCCTTTGGTTGTTTATGTACAAAACAATTATTGGTTGCTAATACACAAAACACGCTTTGAATGTTGATGTGCAACACAACAAATACTCACCTCACTTACATTATATATCCGCTATATTTACATTGGTTTTATCGGTCAACGTTCAGTTATATCAAATTTATATCAAAATTAATTGGGTTATTTTTAAATGATTTAGTATCGCATTTATTTTGTTTTTACGTCTTAAATTTGGTTTAATAAAAAATTAGCATTAAAGTGAAAATGTAGTGAATTTCAAACTGTTAACATCTGTAATTTAGCCAAATAGTAAGAGTTGGACATTAGGTAGCAAAATCAAAATCGCAGATACTTTTGGTAAAACGTATCAAAGACCTGCTATGCACCAAAATAAAAAAAGGGAACTTTAAGATGTATAGGAAAGTTTTACATAAAAACAATAGTATAACTTATTACTACAACTAAAATAAGTTGAGGCCAAGAAAACTGTTGTGACGCTGTTTTTCTTCTAAGCACGCCAAGTTCGTCGAAAGTGAAAATGTATGAGAGCGCTTGGATAACGTGACAAGCACTATTATTTAGATACAGATACATGAAGCTTAAGGGCGGATGAATTTTGTAAGCAGACATCATGCAAAATAAAAATTAAGAAAACGAAGGCAGAGTTTTTTATTTACACAAATGTTTAAGATATTTATAGATTAAAAAGGCCAAGTCCACGGCTAACTTAATATATATGCCATATTTATGCGCAGCTGGCATACCTTTTAAAATATCATAAGATATTTCGTTTATTTTGTTAGCTTAGTTTATAACAAAACAAGGTGTTGACATCACTAAAATCTAAAGATGCGCCTTAAAAGCAAAACGTGTGTAGTGCCCTTTGATCCAATATGAATACTCTCGATAAACGTATTGGTACTCTGCAGAAAGGCGAGCATATTATCATTTAAATATTTACTTAACAAAACTGTGCGACCTCCCATTAAACCACCCACTAGCACGCACATTATAATATACACAGTAAGGTACGTCACAATGCGATATAATAACTGTAAACGCATCGCATGCAAAATCATTCCGAGCTCGACAACCACAGCGTCAAAATATATATTTAACTTTAAGAACAAAACAACAATAAACAACGCCAAAACGAAAAGTACACAAAAAAATATTCTATAGGCATAGAAATTCTCGAGCGGGCGACATTTTAAACTTGACTTTGCTGCGCGACGGTCGAAAATGCACAGCATCGTATCTAGTATTTTTTATAGAATTTTCATTGTTCAAATTATCAGCATTATCAAAGAGACAAAGTGCGGCGTTTGACCCAAGGGCTTTAAATACAAATTTATAAAAACAACGAGATTCTCATTGACTGTTGAAAATTCTGTAGTGGCGCTTGTGTGAAAAATGTACGACTAAAAAAACAGAAAGAGAGCGTGTTAAAAAAGCGAAAACAACCGACAATAATAAACAAATTGATCAAACTTTGACAACAATATGGCAATTTGCCATTACTCTAATATTAAAGCTATTTGTGTACTAAGAAAAAATAGCTTGTATGCCTAGTGAGTTGAAATTTTGTAACGCAAAATCAAAATCAGAACAAATCTATAAGCATATAATGTAAGCTGATGCGCAATTTCTGCTCATCTCCTTTATTATATGTATGTTGCAATCTCGAGAGACTCTCACAGAGTCTTATAGCGTGCAGTTGAGTGCAGCTTGTTTATCTGCATTTCCAAGTTAATTCCAGAGTAAAAGTGTTCTTAAAATGAAACTGAGTTTGAAAGCAATCCGATAAGAAAATGAAAGAAAATGATTTGCCTCAATTACTGAATTGATTTTTAATTAATTTGTTAAGCTTGTGAGATTCAAACATTTATTTAAACAAAAATTAGTCAATAACTATCTTAATAATAAAATTCAATTTGGCAATTCAAAAGTAAGTTTGCATATTTTTGATCATTAACATGCACAACCTATCCATGTAAACTGTCACACGTAATTCTTTAATTGTTTTTGTTTTTTTTTATTTTTTTTTATTGCAAAGACGTTGCAGGGAATACGCTGCGCTAATTGGCTGTAGTAATTATCTAAATGCAACGAGAGACGAAAACATACGAAAGTTATAGTGAAATGTGCTGCAAGTGAGACAGAAAAGACGAAGCTTGAGCAAGTGACAATTTGACAAACAGTTCAAGATGCTGGAAGTGGATAAAATGCTGGCAAAGTGCGGCGACTGCAGTCGGTTGCAGCTGCTAATGCTGTTGCTATTCTGCATTATCAATATGCTTTCTTCTATGCATTACTATTCGCAAACGATAATCAGTTTTGTGCCAAAGTATTGGTAAGAGCAGCGTTCAGTTAAAAAACAATATGACGTATACTTAATATTTATTAGGTGCGCTGATGATCTAACGCCAACGCCAGCTGCATCCAGTTGCCAGCCAGCGGATATAAGCTGGGCAAATAGAACGTGTCACAACTACAACTATGAGCTGTATATGGGCTACAAGAGCTTCACCAGCGAGTTGAACTGGATATGCGACAAGGCGTGGCAGCTAACGCTGGGCCAGTCCATGTTCTTTGTGGGCTCCGTGTTGGGCACGCTGCTCTTGGGCTATCTAGCCGACATAGTTGGACGTTTGCCCATATTGATTGTAGCGAATCTGATTGCGATGCTGGGCAACCTGCTGACCATCTGGGGCACTAACTTGACGCTCTTCTGCGTTTTTCGGCTCATATCGGGCTTCGCTACAGACAGCAACTTTTTGATGATGTATATACTAGGTAAGTTTGGTCGGCAACAAAAGGCAATTTAAGGCAAAGTCTGGGTGTTGCAGTTATGGAATACATGCGTCCATCTTTGCGCACTGTTGGGCTAAGCATTTGCATAGGCATTTTCTATTGCTTGGGCTCCATGGGCGCGCCTTGGATTGCCGTGCTCATGGGCAACTGGCGCGGTTTTCTGCTGGCTACTTCGCTGCCCTTTGCTTGTGTGCCACTCTTCTACTTTGTGGTGCCGGAAAGCGTGCAGTGGCTCATCTCCAAGCAGAAGTATGAACAAGCTGTGCTCTGTCTGAAGCGTGTGGCCCAGCTGAATGGCCGCCAAGTGGCTGAGAGCGACTATGAGCAGTTCATTGAAGAGTGCAAGTTCAATCAGCAGCGCACAAAGAGCGCGCCCAATCTCATAGACCTCTTCAAAACGCCGCGTCTACGCCGCCATACGCTTATACTGTTCTTTAAATCGTAAGTTAACAGCAAATATATATATATTATATATCAAAAATGTTTTTATGACATGCATATAGGATGGTCATTACACTCTGCTACGACGCTGTCTCTCGCAATGTGCAGGGCCTTGGCATTTCGCCATTTGCGATGTTCTCGCTGAGCGCTGCCACCATTCTACCCGCCTGCCTGCTGCTCATTGCTCTGCAAGATCGCATTGGGCGCAAGGCAATGGCTTCCATGTCGTTGCTGCTCAGCGGCATTTTTATATCAGTTACGGGTTTTGTGCTCTATACCACGACAGGCGCCAATAGTCATAGTGAGTGCAATTTAATACCGCTTACTCTTTAATTAATTATTCATTTTACAGCCACTGGATTGCTGGTGACACTTTCAGTGATTGGACGCTTTGGTGTCACTGTGGCCTACAATTCGGGCGCACAATATGCCACTGAGCTGATACCTACATGTGTTCGCGGCCAGGGCGTGGCCGCTGTCCATGTGATGGGCTATGCTTTCACCTTCTTCAGCGCCTTTATTCTGTACACGCGCACATTTTTTGCACCCATGCCAGAAATCATATTGGGGCTAATCTCGTTGCTGGGCGCTTGTCTGTGCCTGCTGCTGCCGGAAACACTGCATCGCGTGCTGCCCAGCTCATTGGAGGAGGGCGAGAGCTTTGGCAAGAACGAAAACTGGTACACGTTTAGCTTTATGGAGAAACGCACGCAGTCTGTGACAACGCTGGCCTCAAATAATATGAAATCGCTATCAAATTCCACAGAGTCCAGTGTTTACTTTTAGGTGTATTGTAAGCTTTTATTTTATAGGTTTATCGAAGGCATCAACTAAGCTAAGCAAACTTTGTTCAGACTACTACTTTTACTTGGGCCATGTGCACTCATAAAGATAAAAACAAATTAAGCAGCATCTATAACATTTATTTATCTAAGCCCTGCGCCGACGTCTAATCCAGCCAGATAAGAAAAGTCTTCACGCGCTTAGATGGCAATGACATTGCCGCTTCTCTTAATGCACACTAATCAGCTGTAGATATTGTAGAGTATCGCTGGGTTGGCTATCTACTATAGCTACTATGTATATAGCAAGTGCTGCAGCTAATTTTTTTTGGCACACGCTCGCCGGCCAATGAGCTAAGTAGACGCGCATTGGGCGCTAGATATACGAAATGGATTTCGAAGCAGTTCTCGAGAAGTGCGGCAGCTTCGGGCGCTATCAATTTGTGCTATTGGCGCTATATGGCTATACGAATATAGTTTCATCGCTGCATTATTTTTCGCAGACCATCATCAGCTTCACGCCGCCGCACAAGTAAATTGATTTAAACTCAAGTGACAATATCAGTTTGACAATTTGTTATTGCAGCTGCCTGCCCAACGACAATGATATCTATGCGTTTACGAACGGGAGGTACACAGCCGGCAAATGCAGCTATATGACCTGGAATGCCAATGACTCGATTTTGCAGGAGACCAAGTGTCAGTCCTGGCAGTTCGAAAAAGAAAGCAACTACGAAAGTATAACAACTGAGGTAAACCTAAAAGTAGGCAACACTTTTCAGCTATATTTACACTCGCATCCCGCATTATTCTGTACAGCTCAAATGGGTATGCGACGATGCCTACAAGCTGGCAGTGGGTCAATCGTTTTTCTTCATTGGCTCCGTGCTGGGCACCATATTCTTTGGCTATTTGGCCGATCGCATTGGACGTTTGCCTGCCTGCATCTTGACCACACTGACTGGCGCTTTTGGCGACTTTATTACATCGTTTGTCAGCTCGCTACCGCTCTTCTCCGCTGGTCGCTTTCTGTCTGGCCTGTCCACTGATACGCAATACATATTGATGTATATACTGGGTATGTTAAGTGCTTTTATTTAAAAATTTAAATTTAAAAATTGTACTTACTATTGGCTTGCAGTGTTTGAGTATCTGAGCCCCAAGCGTCGCACACTGGGCCTAAACATTGTGCTGGCCATATTCTATTGCGTGGGTCTGATGATTTCACCTTGGCTGGCCATTTGGGTGGGCAGCTGGCGTAACTATCTTTGGGCTGCATCGCTGCCAGCGCTGGGCGTGCTCTGCTATCCCTGCTTGCTCTTCGAAAGCGCCGAATGGCTGCTGACCAAGCGTAGATTTGATCAGGCAGCGCAGTGCTTGCGTCGCATAGCCAAGTTCAATCGCCGCGAGGTGGATGATTCTGTATTCGTCGAGTTCATCAAGTACTACAACGAAAAGCTGAATGAAGAGCAAAAGTCCGCAACAGACACATTCATGGGCATGCTAAGAACTCCACGCCTGCGTAAATTCACCATCATATTGTTTATCAAATCGTAAGTGCAGAAACACGCCCATTGCTAAGCTTATTATTAATTATTGATTTGTTAACAGCATGATCATAACGGTTGCCTTCGACATCGCCAGTCGCAATATGGAGGGCATGGGCACCTCGCCTTTTATGCTTTTCTCATTTACTGGCATTACCTATTTGCCCGCTGGGCTGACTATAATTCTATTCCAGAACTATATAGGGCGCAAGGGCATGGCCTGCGCCTCGTTGTTTGTAGGTGCCATTATTACCGCTGTTACTGGCTTTTTGGTGGCCACCTTTGATCCTGCTGAGCATGCGATGCTGCTGGCTTTAATGGTAGGCCTGGGACGCTATGGCGCTGTGGTCGCCTACGATGCTGAAGCGCAATACGCTGCTGAGATAATACCCACTAGCGTGCGTGGGCGTGGCATGTCCAATATACATGTGGTGGGCTATGCGTTTGGCTTCTTCAGCTCATATATCATATTTCTGGGCACCTACTATAAGCCGCTGCCATCGCTGTTTATTAGTCTGCTAATGTTTATTGGCGCTGCGCTGTGCTTGACCTTGCCGGAGACCTTGCATCAGTAAGTTATGAACTTGATAAGCTCTGCAAATAACTAATTGCCTGCTTTTTTTATAGAAAATTGCCACAGACTTTGCAGGACGGCGAGACATTTGGTCGGGGCCAAAGTTGGTATTACTTTCCCTGTTGCAGTCGAAACCGAAAACCAACTGCTGCTGTAATGGAAACTGAAGCTGATAAGCTGTGAATTGTATGCACGCTTTTACTAAATTATATTTTAAGCCTAGTACTTATGAGAAATTTTTATGATTACGCAAATAAAATTTTAAGCGCTAATAAGCTTAGACAAAAGAAAACGTCAGCGAAGTATTATAAATTTAGAGCAAGCGTTTAAACTGTCAGCAGGGCTTAGCACTCGAATTTACAATTGTTTATGTTAGGGGGGCCGGTGCTGTCTATCCTGTGAAGCCAGGCCAGGCGCAAAGTCAATATAGTTGTAATCTATACTATGCACATGGCTTGCTTAGTATAGAATTAAGCCTGTGAACTATAAAATTTAATTAGCGCCTACACAAGTTGAGAGCAATTCACTTGAATTTCTGTTTATACAGTTGTGACTTACAGCATCCGACGCGAATAATTCTAATCTGATTTATGGCCTAAGCAAACGTTGCGTTTGCCAAAAATCTTAAATGCCACAACAATAACAAGCTACTGGTTCGGTTGCTGGGTTCTTTGCTCTCTCTCTCTCGATTAAATGAGTTAACTGCCTGATAAGGCAAACAAATTAAGATGCACATGGCGTGCAAGCCCCTACAGCAAATACAATGACTTATTGCTCTCAAAGAGTTTGAAGAGAACTGAAGGCAGCAAAGCTGCTGAGCATGACCTAAGAACATGACCAACATCCAGCGTTTGCTGCCTAAGCGACCCCAAATGTAACTCAAAAGCGGCAGTTGGGTATACAGCGGATTTGAAGCTTTGTACTATGTTTGCTTAAGTCTCAAGGTATTAGGCCGATAGGCGCACAGATAGCCGAACTTTGTCTTTGTTACTAATTTCGCACATTAATCTGGTGAAACACATGGATAACGTTCATTATACTATATAAGGCAGTCGCTCAAAATATTAGAGATCAAAACAGTTGGCGTCTCGACAGGGAATACATCGCTCTCAAAAGCAGAGCATGTAGTTTAAATGGCTGCCTAAGTAGCTAAAGTCTGTTTTCTGTTTCTATTGTACATTGCGTCTTAAGTAAAAACTGAAATATGGATTTTGATCGTATACTTGATAAATGCGGCAACTTTGGTCGCTTTCAATTTGTTATTCTAATACTTTACGGCTATACGAATATTCTCAGCTCGTTGCATTACTTTTCGCAAACTCTTATTACTTTTACGCCAGAGCATTGGTAAGTTAACCAGCAGTTGAAGAGATCAATAACTAACATTTTGAATGCAGGTGCTCCCATGATGATCTGCAAGGGTTGAGCGCAGAGTCCATACGCGATATCTATGCAAATGTTACTCATCCCAGCTGCACGCAGCTTGGCGGTGTAGTCAACGGCACTGGCATTGCCGCGGAGACTGAAGCCTGTCAGGATTGGATATTCGAGCGTGAAAGCGGCTATGAGAGCCTGACAACTGAGCTCAAATGGGTTTGCGACAAGTCGCATCAGCCGGCAGTGGGTCAATCGTTTTTCTTCCTTGGCTCAGTTGTGGGCACCATTACTTTTGGCTATTTGTCTGATCGCATTGGACGTCTGCCTGCCATGTTAATGGCTACTGTGGCGGGCGCTTCCGGCGACTTTTTGACATCCTTTGTGCATACTCTGCCTTGGTTTGCCTTCTGTCGCTTTGTTTCTGGCCTGTCCACCGATACCATGTACTATCTTATGTATATTCTGGGTAAGTTCGAATGCTGCTAGCTGGCGCAACTTGAAGTAAACAATGTTTATTTCAGTATTCGAGTACCTGAGTCCAAAGCGTCGCACTTTTGGCCTCAACATTATACTGGCCTTCTTCTATTGCTTTGGTCTGGTGACTTCACCCTGGGCTGCCATTTGGGTTGGCAACTGGCGTAAGTATCTTTGGATTGCCTCGTTGCCAGCGCTGGGTGTGCTGGCCTATCCGCTATTCATTTGTGAGAGCGCTCAGTGGCTGCTGACAAAGCAAAGATACGACGACGCTGTCAAAAGTCTCAAATGGGTGGCCAAGTTCAATGGCCGCAAGGTGGAAGACTCGGAGTATGATGAGTTCGTCAAGCATTATCGCCAAAAGCTTAACCAAGAGCAAAAGCAAAATAAGGAAGACACCTTCATGGGCATGTTTAGAACGCCGCGTCTGCGCCGCTTTACGCTTACACTGCTGATCAAATCGTAAGTTAAGCTGAACCGTATAGCAGCAGTTAAAAATATTAACTTGACATTTTACAGAGTTATCATAACACTATCCTACGATGTAATCAATCGCAATATGGAGGGTCTGGGCATGCCGCCATTCAAGCTCTTCTCCATTACTGCTCTGCACTATTTGCCAGCGGGTGCTACAATTCTGCTGCTGCAAAACAAAATCGGACGCAAGGGCATGGCATGTGGTGCGCTGCTGGTTGGTGGCATTATAACCACGGTAACGGGATTTCTGATTGCCTTTCTGGATCCCAAAGAGAATGCAGTGCTGCTTGCTGTTATGATCGGCTTGGGACGCTATGGCGCCACCGTCAGCTATGATGCGGAGATACAATATGCAGCTGAGATAATTCCAACAAGTGTGCGTGGACGAGCTGTCTCCAATATACATGTGCTGGGCTTGGCCTCCAGCTCGTTGGCCTTCTATGTTATCTATCTGGCACAGTTCTATAAGCCGCTGCCTTCAATTTTCATAAGCTGCTTGATGTTCATAGGCGCAGCTCTTTGCCTCACACTACCCGAGACGCTGCACAAGTAAGTTGCATTTATGTTTGTGCTTGGCTTGCATATTACTTTTTATTTTGTTTGTAGAAAACTACCAGAGAACTTGGAGGATGGCGAGCGCTTTGCCATGAACGAGAGCTGCTGGTATTTTCCTTGTTTTCACAAGCGTCGCGAAAGTTTAACCTCAACTGATGTTTATAAGTCTGAATCCTAAGGTTTCAACCTGAGTCTGCCTGATATGAAAACCTAATCAACCTGATAATGTAACTCAATGGTCTGATAGAACTTACTCATGTATGGAATGCATAGTAAATCAATCCGTTTTATATTAACATAAACTATAAACTATATAACAATAAATTCAATATTCACATCAAAGCAATTTGTACAAGTAAGAGTTTTATATTTTTATTGTTTGTTTTCTAAATCGAAATTATTATCGGTGTAGCAGCATGACATCGAAATTGAGCTACACCCAAATACTTATTCACTTATAAATAAATGTAGCTATATATGTTTGTATTGATTGAAATTAAGTGAAATTGTGCCGCTTAAATGTTAACTATGCGATTCAATTCCGCTGTACAATGGTTGTAGCACATTACAGGGTATAGTAGTTATTTATCAACTAATTATATATACTATATATAGAGGTGTATATACGTACAAATATGTATAAGTCTATTTAAGAATGAAAGCCTTTGCATAAAGTAAACGTGTTAACTAAACATGTATATGAGGCTTTAACTGCAGTTCAATTGGATTTATAGTTAGCATAAGCTAAGATACAATTGGATTCCATAGAGCTGGGCTACTTAGAGCTAGAGTTAGTTGTTGGTTCCATTAAGTATTTATACGTGTGTGTGTGTGTGTGAGTTATTTGTTTAACTAAACTATAAGCTAGTCATAAAGCATTTTGTCGTTTGTCTCAATGCTTCGCATCCTTGAGAGCCTGCTCCTCCCGATCCGCGTCGATGAGTGATCCCTTGCGCTTGTTGTACTGACCAGACTCCACCTGCTGCTTGGCATCAATGAGCGAATGTTTGCGTTTGTACTTCTCCAGCTCGGAGTCTTCTTCGTCGTCGTCGTCGTGATGCGACAGGCAGGGGAAGTCAAACATGCGTTCGCCCTTGCCAAACACCTCACCCTCCTCAATAGTCGTGGGCAGTGTCCTGCAACGTAAGCTCGTAAGCATTGCCAGCTTTTATTGAATTAAATTATGTGCTTACCTATTTAGAGTCTCGGGCAGCAGCAGACACACAAAGGAGCCCGCAAAGAAGAGCACGCCCAGTATAATGGACGGCGCCGCCTTGAAGAATGTGCCCAGCCACAGAATATAGGGTGCCAAGAAGGAGGCGGCAAAGCCCGCCACATGCACCGCCGCCACGCCCTGACCACGCACACAAGTCGGTATCAGTTCAGTCGCATACTGCGAGCCAGATTCATATGAAATGGCCACGCCAAAACGAGCAGCAATTGTCAGACAGGCCAGCAATATGGCATTGTGATTGTGCTGCTGATAAGCAATGGCAATGCCAGCGGCGACCGTAAACACACCGCCCACCAGCAGTGAGCCCGAGGCCATGCCCTTGCGTCCAATGCGATCCTGCAGCAACACCAGCAAAATGCTCGCCGGCAGCACAGCCAATGCGCCCAGCGAGAACATGATGAACGGCGATATGCCCATGCCCTCCACATTACGCGACACGGCATCGAAGCAGAGTGTAATGACCATTCTGCAAGCAACAGTGCGTATGAGTAATATAATATTTAGCTTAGCGCTGGCTACACTTACGACTTGAAGAATAGAATAAGCGTATTCTTGCGCATGCGCGGCGTTCTGAACATGTCCATGAGCGTGGCATGCTTCTTGTCATCGCCACCCTGCATTTCACGCGTGATCTGGCAATGGCGACGGAACTCATCAAAGTCCGCTTGCGGAACAATGCGGCCATTGAATCGGGCCACGCGCTTCAAGCGCATAATGGCGCCATCCACATCGTTGCGCGTAACCAGCCACTGTGCGCTCTCCTGCACCACAAAATAGTAGAGCACCACCAGCAGTATGGGCAGCGAAGTGCAGGCCAAATAGATTTGCCAATGTCCGGCGAGCACAGCTAGCCAAGGCGTAAACACCAAGCCCAGGCAATAGAATAAGCCAACTGCCATATTGAGACCAAGTGTGCGCATGCTGGGACGTATATATTCAAGAACTGCAAAGGCAAAGTGTAAGCAGTTGCGTTTAAATGAAAGAAATTGGCACTTACCTATAATATACATGAGATAGAAGTTGGTATCGGCTGCCAGGCCAGAGATGAAGCGACACAGCGAGAACGTGACGACGCTCTTGGTGAATATCGTGGAGAAATCGCCAGCAAAGCCACAGAAATTAGACAGTATGAGCGCTGGCACTCGTCCAATCTTATCGGCAAGTAGTCCATAGAATAGTGTGCCCACCACCGAGCCAATAAAGAACAGCGACTGTCCAACGCGCGCCTTGTACGCCGAATCACACACCCAGTTTAACTGCAAAGTAGACCACATAAGCAACTACTAGCTTATAAATAATTTGCGCTTCACACTCACCTCGGTGTTCATGCTTCTATAGCCAAAGTCATAATTGTAAATCCAGCGATCGCACGCCTCCGTGCTGACTGTTACATTAGGCCCATTGATTTCCGCTAGGCGCGTACAGCTTGGATACTTGAATCTGGAGTATATGCTGCCGATCTCTTTGTATGTCATATTCACTAGACTTTCATGATAGCACCAATGATCGGGCACAAAGCTTATAATGGTTTGAGTAAAGTAATGCTAGCAAATAAAGAATATCTTAAAAATTTTCTACAATTAATAGATATAATTTACTTACCATCGATACGATGATATTAATAAAGCCAAAGAGCGCGAGTATCATGAACTGATAGCGATTGAAATCGCCGCATTTGGCAAGTATTTGATCGAAATCCATTTTTGTTGTATTAAACTATTTACTGAGCGGCTGTAATTTATTGTTTATATATATATATTTTTGTTTGTGTGCGTAATTTGTACTCTAAGGGGTGTGTGGTTGTTGCTGTTGTTGTAGTTGTTGTTGTTCTAGTTGTTCATGGATGGCCTTTGGGCGTTTTTATGTTGTATATCACAATTAGTTGAGTTGTATTTGTTTGAGTGTATGTGTGTGTGAGTATCTGTGTGTAGTTGTGTAATTGTTGTTGTAAGGCAAAAAAAGAAATTTCTATGCGTTTGGTTCACATTTGTAGTTCTATTGGTGCCTGTAAAAAATAAATACATACAATTAACAATTTGGTTTTGCCAGCAAATAAATATATATAAACTATACTTGTTTATTTGAGAACCTTAAGCCTAAATATCGCGCACAAATCTCGGTCAGCTTTCTCTTTCCAAAGTGAAATTTACATATTAAGTGTAACGTAAATTTAACTTGAATTGCAAAATTAATTACACAAGCTGATCACAAAAACACGTTTTACAAATATTTGTTGTCACTTTCTAGGCGTAAGTCGTTAATTATATAGTTGGAAATTGTGTAATAAAGTACAGAACTAGTTAACAAACTAAAAATTGAGGTCAGCAAAAAGTAAAGCTGACATGCGCAACAAATTTATATTTATTTATCGGCAACAAGAAGTAACAAGTTTCCCTAGGGCCAGCCCTAGCAACTGAAGAATGGCTTATCAGCTGGCACACTCATTGTTTAGATAGAGCATTTGTTATAGCAACTACAGTCGTCGAGGAAGCTGAGCTGACTACATGACTAATGCTCACTCATAGAATTTTTTATTGACAGTCGAAACGACAGCACGTGTAGCCAACTGCAATCAGTTTGACTTTAGAAACGCTTGAGTGCTATAAATTACAATTTTGATTTGAGTTAAAGTCGACTGGTTTGCTCAAACAGCATGTAATTTATCTAATGTTGGTTTTTGGTAACTGGTTTAATTTAAAACATGTAAGTATATCAAGGTTTAAAGAACACGAAAAATAAAACACTTTATTACCTGATTTGTTAAATATTTTATTTAATATATACTCGCCCAAGACGTGTGTATATATTGCTTGTGGCTAATTTGTTTACAAACACCAATTGTGTTTTGAAATTATTTTTTGGCAGCGCTTTGTCTACGAAAGTCTGTTGTTGTTTAATATTTTTAATTCGCTTTGCATATATTCAATGTTTATGTGTAGGTAAAAATACTATTCAAAATATTTAATTTTGTTGCTTGACAAAGTTCAACGGCTCGCGCACTGATTTTATTAAAACGCGCACAATAAACATTTATTTATTTAAAATTATGCAAGTTTTGGAATTTATATTTAGTAATTTTTTTTTGGCTGCTGTTGTTATGGGGTCTATGTTCTAACGAACGGCCCGTTTAGCGCGCACTTGTAACGTGCCCGTTTGTATCTCGAGCGATGTGTATCCACGCAATATCTTTTGCATACTGAGCTATCGAGCGCCGTCGTTTGTTTATTAAAAACGTCAAACAGCTGTTGCACAGAGTATCGCTGCCGACGTCGAAGCCAACAGCGGCAGTGCAGTCGACGGCAAAACAAATAACAACAAATAACAGCAAGCGAGGCGAGCTGAGTTACTTTTATTTTGTCTTTTAGTTAATTTTGGGGCTGTACCGATCGAATAAGTTTGCCAAGAGAGCATATCATCAGCACATAGCCAGACTTTGGGGTACACGTCGTATACGTGTTGATTGAATTTGTTACGATTTCATTTGATTTACATGCTCATATGCGGCTTGTGATTCGAACACGCGCAGGCAAACCAACTATAAGAAATTGCCTTGCTAATTGCTTAAAAAACTGATCAATATTGATGGTTAAGCACATAATTTTAAGCTGAGCTATCAACTTTCATTTTAACATTTGTGAACTTGCAATGCGAGTCAGCAAAGCTGGAACCATAAAGTGTGATTCAAACAAATATCAATTATCAATTGCGAAACTGGAATTTCTATAAATAATACAATACAATTTATATACTACAAAAAATAAAAGTACATTCATTTGTTTGTTAACTGAAATTCTAAACACGTTTAATAATATTTGAAATGTATTAAAATTCTAAGAAAACATTTCGCTGAATTTATCAAAACAAAAAAGAAAAATGCAAATTTTAACAGTTCTGGTTTTTAATTAACGAGCTTACATCTGTTAAGCTTTTAGTCTTTATAGTCTTGTCTATATTTACTGTAGCCAATTTGGATCTTTTATACATTTGTTACGTGCAAGATCTTATCAAAGCTTATGGGTAATGCTGTAATAATGAAAATTAGCTTAATGGCTTAATCCAAAAGCAAACAAGAAAACTATATTAGATAAGATAATAGACAAAGCAAACACTTGGGTTGCTGTTATTCAGAACTATTGTAAAAGTTTTGGATACGCTAATTTATTTGACATTTTTATTGGCAACATAAGTGCGTAGCTTGAAGCAGACTCTTCGATACATGTTGTCTGTCTTTTGTGATCAACTGTACTGGTAAAATTGTAGTGTTGATCCCAGAGCCAGATATTGCGCATCCAAATATTTACATGTTGTATATTTCTTTGTGCGCCAGCTGCAAACAAACTTAACAAAGAAACAAAGACAGCAACAAAGTGAAGGGTAAGGAAGACAGAAATTGTAAAGCCCAAGAAATTATCTACGAACAGACATCACGCATACGACGCGTTAACTAAGTTTAAATTTATCTTCCGAGTAGTTTATATAAGTAATAAGTTGTTGATTGCCGATTATTTTGTGATTCATCTGGCAACAGCATTGACACTTGGCACTTCTGATTTCTGTTAGTTTTGGCACCTGGCTGAACAGCAGAGGTGTGAAGTTTATGGCCAAAACTGTAACGCACATGCTTGCTGCTTGATTATGTGAATGCCAAAGAGTTATTATAAAAAGTTTCTATCACAACATGGGGCTTTTGTAGCGTAAATTTCCCCCTTTTGAGTAATACTCATAAAGCCTTACTCATTGCTTTTATCAAAAGCAAATTCACAGCTTGCTATAATAAATGCAAATAAATTTTATATTTATAACATGTCCTCGTAGTTTTTGCACTTTATAAAACGCAAATTCCAAATTTAAACTTTTAATGCTGTGCTCTATTTTTTCTTTTTACTATTTCGCATACACCTGCCAAATGTTTTATAATAATCAAATTGAATATACACACAGTTAAGCTTTAACTTACTAATTATAGTAATTTTATGATATTTGCACTAAAAAATCGAATCAAGTGCTTACAACTTAAGCAGCGCGCACAATTTTCGATAAAAACTGCAGTTTTTAATGGAAAATATAACAGTACTTCACACACACACATACACACAGGCAAAAGCTACTCGAATGCAGCTTCGATGAGCTGCATGTGCTGCGGCTCGCGTGACAATTGAAAGCGTTTTGACTTCAAGTTCAGCCAATGTCTTTGGTTTTAAATGGCTTGCGTGCCAGTTTCTTTAATTTAACCAATGCCTTTGTATCTTTGTATGCATATAAATGTGTACATATAACAAATGCAACAGTTTCTGCAGGCAGGCAAATCATTGGGATCAGAACTGCAGCACGCTTTTCATTTTAAATGCATGTAAACATTCATCCCCTATATGCAACAGATATGGCGTCAATATGTCTTGTCGCGTCAGTGCAACTGCATAAACAATTATATTATATTCCCCTAGCAATATACAAATGAAAGCTATGTACCCAAAGAATATTTCTTATTGTTAATTGTCTTAAATGAGAAATGTTTGACGTTGTTTGTTGTTGATGAATTTGCTTTGCTTCATTTGAATATTTCTATTTATTTATATAGACAATTATGAGGGTCAGTCTATAGACATATAGGATATATACATATGTATAGTATATAAAATATAAATAGCTGCGCAAACGAAACACTTGGCATTAATTAAAGTGCCTATGGGGCATTTTTATCAAATGCTAATAACATTTCTATTTGTATGCGGGTCAAAAGATCTCAATTATCTAAACAAACTCACACCAAATACAAATGACACTAGTTAGCTGATAAACGTTATTAGTTTAAGTGACTAATTTGTATGATTTATTAAAACACAATTATTGCTGTCTAGATAAGATATACACGTGTAATAATAAACCGCAGATGGTTAGAAATTTGACTTTAATGATTGAGGGTAGACAGTTGGAAAACTTGCAGCTGTAATAGATGCAACTGATAAGATGTCTATGATTGTGTTTAAGCCGCAATTTTCTTACTCACCGACAGTCATGCAAATTGATAAAGCTCAACTGGAAATATGCTTGACCGACTCAGACTGGTTAGAGTCAGTTGCAACCAATTTGCCAGACTACTTACTACACCTCAGACACGTAAAGTGACAGAGAAAGAGAGAAAGAGAGAGGGAGAGAGAGAGAGAAGACAACTAGCTATAAAGCACAGCAAATTATTTTTGTTAGCTGCAACGAGAGTAGTAGAGTCTCTCCCCTAGAAACAAAATTAAATGCAACAGGTGTAATCAAGTGGATTTCTCAATTTTTACTGCTGCTGCTGCTCTGACGCATGTGTTTCTCATTGAAGTAAGCATGAGCTGCAAAACGTGCCTCTGTGGCACATGTGTGTACTATCATTTAAATTATTTGAAGCCATGAACAGAAACTGCACACACAACAGCAAATATTCAAATATATTTTTATATAAACAGACAGCAGTGTGTTATTAAAGCATGTAAGCAAAGGCAACGCAAATAAATAAATTAAAAAGCAATGTTTTCTGAAAGAAATTGTAGGAAAGCGTGGCGTGTTATCAAAATAAATCAATTGAATTGATAGCCACACAGGCAAATGATCTCATGTTTGATTATGTGCCAGCATAAAATGCAGGGAATATTCCGTGGAATCATGAAACCGTGACGTAAACAAATCGATCTGCGGGTGTGGCTACATAAAAACAAAAATAATATAGTTGCTCGTCTAGCTTACAAATTCAATTGGCAGTGAAAGGGAAACGCTAGCGATCAATTTTGTTGAGGTCTTCCGTTTATGTCAAGTGCTTGTGGCAAGTGAACCGCTTGAGTTTGGTATTTGTCAGTATAGTTTTCTATTTTTTCGCGCAAGCTTTTCGACAATAACAACATGCGTATCAATGTAAAGCGAGCTTTGACTTTAAACGATCCTCAGCACTACAAAAACAATTACAGCAGCTGATAGCCCCAGAGCAGACATTTATAGTTTTGTCAAAACAGCTGACAGACGTGCATGTTAATGTTGATCGAGACAGAGCTGCACATATAGCCATATCTATAGCCATAGATCCGAGCACAGTCATCGTCGGCGCACGCCAAGATTACGCAATGATAAAGCGTCTGGCAAACTTGTTGAAAAGCTCAAACTTTTAATATGAATGTAACAATTTTTGTAGCGTAGCTGCAAATATTTTTATTCTACGCTAAGCCTCTTAAAGTTGACCCTCAAACATAAAATGAAACAGCAAAAAACAATATTGGCCACGTGCCACTTCAAAACTTGGCAACGTTCATACAACATGCACACAATATACATTTTGTTCTATATGTATCTGTATATCTAGTATTGTTAACCAACTCACTTCTAGCCGCACTTGAAGTGAGTCAAAAACGTGACCACAATTTTATGCTAAATTTACTTTGTTGTAAACAATTTATGCTGAAAAACAATTGAGCATTTAAACAATGAATTCAAGTGATGATTGCGCTCAGGTAAAATCGAAACCAAATAGAACCTGTTGCCTCTCTGTGAATTGCAAGTGGCACAGTCTATAAAGCCTGCATTAAAGTTCAGTTAATCAAATGGCAATCAAGTGGCAGCTCTCGTTAAAAACCAGTAACAAACAAGTTATAAGTATGAGTTGCTAGTCACCCATTGGCATTATACTTAATGCATTGGAGATAAGTTCCAAGAACACAACTTGCAGCAAATACTAGCATGATCATATGCTAGTATTAACCGGTTATTGAAAGATTACTTTTCTTTTTTGTTAATGACTGGGAAATCAAATTAAAGCTAGAAATCAGAGCGGAAAGTTAACAACAGACTGTAAAACTAAAGGTGCAATGGTAAAAATAGTTTTATAGTAAAAATTTCAGTACTTAATCTAATCGAACTTATCAAGCCAATACAATAGCCATGTCTATAGAAATAATTCACTTGCATTTATTAACTTTAAAATCTGTTTTGTTATTAGCAATAGCCACTTTAATGAACCGCATCAATAATTAATGTTAAAAGGTTGCTGCTTTGTTTTTATGCGTTATACTGTTCCCGTTTTAATGACTGCGCGTCATTAGGAACAACGAAAACATAGAATACAAAATACATAAAAGAAATGTGAAGGAGAGCGAGCGAGCGAGCATGCACTCAAAACATAAGCAACAAACATAAGAGAAACAAAAATATTATATACTTAAATGCCCAGAGTGCAATGGGGATTATAGGAAATGAAAAGTCTTTGGCTTCTGATCAATTAACAACCAAATGAGCACACAAAATACATATGGTATATATTTATTTATTTTTAAAAATGCCACTTACACACGTCTTAGTGTTTATAATACTAACACAGTTGCATAAAAGTGCATTTAGTGTTATTGCATAAATCTGTCAATTGCTATTTTTATTTGAGACACACTGGGGGCGACAGAAATACGAATAATATTGAATAAAACTTTCCATTTGCGCGTAAGAATTATTTGCATGACAACCGCTGCTGCTGCTGCTGCTGCTGCTGCTGCTGCCGCTGCTGCTGCTGCACTTTACTTCAATTGTCGACAATTAAAATGTTGTATGTATGTTATTATTTATAGAAAATATTTCGCACACACTCACACAATCGTTTAGTGATATTTGTTTTATTGATTTTAATGGGCAAACTATTTTTAAAAAGTCTATGCTACTCTTGAACCCATTTAATAATACATTAGCACATATTTCACTTTAAAATTTACCGTTTCCTCTCCATGCACCGACTCAATTCTTTTATACACTTTTTTTTAATATTTTGTATTTTAGTCGTCTGCTGCGCGAGCGCCGTCGTACGACTGTTCAGCAGTGTTATTGCTATTGCCCAGTGCTCCTCAGGTATACGAATATCGGCCATGACTTTGAGAGCCGAAACAAAGCAACAGAGCAACAACAACAGAGTCTATTCAAAAGCAGTGCGCAAATGCAGAGAGCAACTTGCACGACTGCCAGCTACCCTGCAGCCAGCTAAAAATATTGCTTAAGCTAACAAATAATATATAGCAGTCTCTATAGGAGTCATTACAAATTAAATACATTTTTAGTGCGTAATTTACAGGGTATGCAAACAGTTTCAGTCTATTTTCGCTTTGATTGCATCCCCTGTTCGATGCAATTTGTCTTTGGCTTTGATTTTTAGTTTGCCTTTGCCAATGCCAATGTCGCTCAGCTGTTTACTTTGATTATGTTTTGCGTTGCTTTTGCATTTGCGTTTGCTATTGCTTTTTGCTTTTGCTTTTGCGTTCGTCCAAAGACAATGCAGTTGGCATACGGTAAGGGCGACCTGCTGTGCTCTCCTAGCAGCAGTTGTAACCGGTTCACACTTGGCTTGGGAATTAAGACTGCACTTAAAAGGCATTTCTTATAATCTTTATATGATTACGCTTTATGTGCTTTTGTCTATATGTGGGGGGAAATGGGCATTTTGCCAGCAATTAGTAGGGCAGAGTGACACACAAGTGACATAATTGTTTACATTATGCACATATTTGCATTAAAAATAAAAAAGAGATTGCTGAAGTCTTAAATTAAACTTTTGCTTTGCTAAACTTTGAAAAATATTTGTTTTAACCTTTATTGTTTCAAGTCAAACTGAAGCTATTATCTAATCCCCTTTCCAAACATTTTTAAAAATGCGTCGCAATAAGCCACTGCAGGTAATCAAAAAAAAAAAAAAAAATGTAAATCCCACTTGTAATGCAACAGGGAGAGATTTTCGGTGAACAATGTAAGCCACCCTTTTCTTTTGGTTTAAAGTATAAAGGAAAATCGTCTTTAAATGCAGCAGAGCAATGACGCAGAAAAACATTGACTCAATAGCAGAAGGAAAAGCAATCGGACTGGCACAGAGAGCAGAATACAGGGTCGACTGATTGTGAGAGACCACTTTATGTTAATGCAATTTATCATAGTCATGCACACACTTTTATTAATTCGGTTTGGATTTTGAAAAGAAAGAAACCGGTTCGATAAACGCTGCGACATTAAAACTTAAAACGTAAACATTTCTAGCTAAATTTGCTAATGTTTTCAACAAATGCCTAAATTTGTTTTTAAACCTATTTACCTTGTTTTGTATATTTTAAATTTGTTGACAAACAATTTACATGCAGAGAGCATTCACCGTGGATTCTCTGACTGAAAATGTTGATGACCTTTCTTATTTCGAAGACAATTTACAATTTTAGATATTGTCACAAATGTTTAAAAATGAACATTAAAGACTGCAAGTTTTTTTCTAGGAACTTAAATACATTATATTGACGTATTGACGTGCACGAGGCTGTATAAGTCTTAATAAATTAATAATATATTTCATATAAATTAAAGCTGTCTAATTTCATGTTCTATTACACTCAAAGCAAATGATATAGATTTGATTCCCAACAATTGTCACTTTGAATTTAATGTTCATAAACAATAAGTAGTGGCGCCTTCTTGTCTCGAAAGAACTTGACTAACAATAAGTGATAAGCATTATACTATCGGTAGACCCAGGTTGTTATCAGTCAGTTCGAAATATTACTGTAGGTCAAGAATTAATTAATTTTTTTTCTTTAACTTCAAGTCAAACAGTCATGTAAAGCTCTCGGTATATTTCTTTGAAAAAAATTCCATTTATTAGTTAATTGTTCACACACGAAATTGAAAATTTTGTTTACGGTTTTTTAAACTCATTTTATGCTTATGGTAATTGTTTTTGGCAGCTCAAATTAATTTCATAAGCGCAATTTAATTACGCTATATTGATTTAATTAACAACCAAGCTGGTAATCAAATCTGTGCCGCAATTAAAAGCTCCCAGCTCACCAGGACAGGTCGCAAGTGGAGCAGCTAGCTGCAACGCGCTATAAATCATCAAGTGAGCCAAGAACCCACACGCACACGCGGAAAAACGTGATGTCTTGGGGGTGGCACAAGGTCTCTCAGCATGGGGAATCTGCTGCCTGTCATGGAAATGAAATTGGCATTTGCCAGAGACAACGATGTTTGGAGCATTGCCTGTGTCTATATATAGAAACGTCAAGGACAGCGTTGCAACCAGCGAAGACGAAGACGTTGCGTAAAATTATAAACACGCAAATCGCGTGTTTCTTGTTCTACCATACATATCTATTATACTTTATATCAAATAAATCTTTAATTTTGTTAAATTTTGTTGTAAATGCACGCGACAATTTCCGCTTATGAGTCGACACATTTATAGTTCTTCCTTAATGCAAACAGAAATCTATTTATGCTTAGTTCATATCTGCTTTGCTCTTTCTGCTAATCTTGTTTGGCTTCTGTTTTGTTTGTATAAATTTAGCTTTTAATTTGCATTTTTAAGTTGAACATTAGCATAATTCTTGAGAATGTTGATGTTGGCGAAAATTATAGATTATAAATTTTATGGGAAACAAACAATCTTTTTAAAGTTGACAGCAATGATTAAGCAGATCAAGTGTTTGATACAAAAATAATAATAATAAGTAGTTATAATTAAGCAGGCAATGTGCTGTTAGAATTAACTTTGACATTACTAGCATTAATTGCTTATTTGTTTTCAATTGAATGATTAACAATGCTAGCAACGTCTCGTATACGTAATTTTATACATATTGCAGCGCCAATCACTTATGCATGCTGTTCATCACTTATGCAGCCATCATTAATATCAACTAATTATTTATGCATGGCTTGCATAATCCGTTGAGCCACAACATAATTGTTATTTATTATTATTATTCAGCCAAGAAGAATCATTTGTCAATGCCATTTGTTCTCACCTGTAACAGTGCTGTTCAAAGTTATGCTAACAACAGTCAACAAACTGTTCTTTTAACGCTAACTAAAGTATATTTGCTTTGCGTGTTGACATTGTAATGCGAGAGAAAGTTGATGTTTGTTATCAGCATAAATGTATTTATGGCATAAAAACAAATGTGCGTCTATCTGCGCTGCTGGGTATTAAGTTAAGCTAGAATGTTAGAAAGCTAGCATGTGTGTGGATATATAAATAATTGAAATATTATGTGTATGTTTATTAGACTGTTAATATGGCATATCAAACAAGTGGAGGCTAATGACTAATGCGAAAAGATAAGTGAGCGTAGCTTATTAAATCAATAAAAATATCAACAAATGCCAGCGACTTCCAAAGCCAAATTATGCTGTAATTTAAAATACCCCGCAGAACAAATAACAAAGAGAATTTCATTGCGCTTGTCAAACAAAGAGACGCCATGCTGGCGCTATGCAGTTGCCAAAGACCCCAGTTGGAGCTGCTACTTTTTTGAATGTCAGACTGTGGCATGTACTTCCTTGAAAGCTAGCCGGCGTCGGGCTACTAAAATCAATAGTCGCACAATTGCACAAAGCAGCAGCAGCAGCAGGAGCAGCAGCTCCGGCTCATTTATGCATGAACAAAGAAGCCAAAGGCAGCTAGCCACATGCATATATGCATTAAGCACTGGCCAGGGCAACAAAAAGCGACTTACCAATGATTTGCCACAAGCACAGAGCTTGAGTACAGTGCTTAGTGCTTGTTGTAGTTGTTTATTATGCCTGGAGTATGTGGGGTCGGCTTTAGGGCAATGCACGCTGCAGTGGCAAACTAACTGGCCACAACGATAATTTGGCTTTGAGGCAGCAGTGAACAAAAACAGCTGCAACGGCTATATAGCCCGGCATTGTCCCGTCTACACTCCGTGTACACGTTTCGCGCTCGGCTAGTGACTTTCGTTGTTTACACAGGGAATCCGTAAAGCAAACTGAAGCGTCAATGGCCACGATGACAACAAATAAGGCAGCGCCAAGCGTTAAATACACAAGCACGAAGAAGCGGCGCGCTCCGCACAGTGGAAAACTATATAAACGAATGAAAAATTATTATATTTTTCTATGAAGAGCACGCTGGCATTGAAGGCGACGATAGCGTCGCCGCCATGTGCACTGGCGGCAAACGAAATCAGCTGCGGCGCTCACTGTAAACTGTCAGCGCGCACGCCTTTCGCTTCTGACGTCATAAGTTTGAGAGCAGAGAGTGTACACACACAGAGAGAGCTTGTGGGCCATCTCGCTCGTACATTTGGCCAAGACACACACACACACAGCAAGAAGCTCTCATGGCGCGCTGAGTGTAAACACTTTGGGAAGCGAGAAGTGCATGCTTGTTGCGCCATAGGAACTAGGCGAGCAACAGCCCAAATGAGTGGAGCTTGGGGTGGCATCCAAGAGTGTGAACTGTTTCAGGGTTGTTGGCTGTGTGCTCTGCATACAAAATGAGCGGGCATTGCGTTTTGCTAGAAGCGTTTTATTTCCTGAAAAACAACATATTCAAATTATTTATGTTTGGCTTTAAATTCAAATATATTTAGATTCATTTCATGAAACATTGTGAATTGTATAAATTTATGCTAGACATTATAAATAGTTGTATTTGATACCAAAGAGTAAATAAGTTTCCCATGTTTGCTTTTTGAGAGAGAGCCTGAGTTTCAGTATAAATAGGTGAGATTTTAATTTTAATATTGACATGATAGTTTGCATGAGTATGATCTTCAGATTAACTATATGTTGTGCTTCAACTTGGCACACATTGGGCTAACTTGAGAATTTGTGCATTGAAGCTACACTATATATTTTATAATATATGCACATAATGTTTAACAATTAATAAAACTAATTAAGTTTTCTCATAAAGGAACTTGGCATAACACAATTAAGCTGTTGTTTTCATAATTAAAATTAAAGCTAAACGAAAGATTCAACTAGTAAAGTAAAGCACATTAAAATAAAGCATATGTGTGATTTATCACTAACAACTTGCACCCGAGAGTCCTGTGTTTGTATTTTCTCCGTGTATAACTGAGTCCATTTCAATTTGTGACAGATTTGCATTGAGCAGCTTTTCAATTTTTATAAACTTTGTATTCGGCTCATCCACAGATGCAGCATCCAAATCCTGTTGGCTATGATTGTGGGCCATGGATTGACTGCGTCTAATACGCGCTGCAATAAACAAATTGATTAGCTATATAATAAGCTATATAATTGACATAAATACTTACCGAAACGCGCACGTTTTGCCTCTTGTTCAATAATAATCTCATTGGTTATGTAGACTTCGCGTTTGATTTGATCACGCAGCTCCACGCTCATGTCGGGTATGCACCAACGCACGAAAATCATCACCAGCGCCACAAAGTTCTGCAAAAACGAATTGGGGTTATTAGTTCAAAAGAAAGCCATAGAGTGTTTTATAGCAATTGGATAAGAATTTGTTGTACTAGTAGTTGTTATCAACTAAATTGCGCATTAACCTTTTGGGCTGGACAGCAACAAAAGAAAGAAGCCCAATCGATCTAGTTCACACAAACTTTGGCAAAGCGGATTCTACAACTGGACAGCATAAGTAGCAATTAGACCCAAAAAGCCAACACTAACTAGAGCCGCCTGAAAATGTCACCCAGTTTTGTTTGCACTGCAAAAATGTCTTGCAGTTGCGGTTTATACTTCGAAACGAACATACACGTTGGCCTTACAATAAATAAAAAATAAAACACTGAGAAAATAAATGAAAGGACATAGGCTTGCTAAATTTAGAAAACTTGTTAAAAAACTTGCCAAAACTATACAAAAGAATTTGAAAAATATTTGTGCACACATTTAAAAATGAAACGTTTCGATTGCTTCAATTTGCGCTCCTTTGGCTTTAGCTTAGCCTCTCTGGATGCGCTGCTAGCGTTGAGCATTCTAAGTCTAAGCAGCTATCATTTATATTATGACTTTATGGACTTTACATTCTCGCAGCAAACTGATGTGCAGATTCTAAGTCCTTTTGGCACATTTGTAGCTACACTGGGTAAAGCACACACAAAATATAAACTAAAAATAAGTTACTCATTAACTTTTGCTGCATTTAGTTGACTATGTCTTAGTGCACGAATTCTCGCAGGCTTTCTATATGATTCTAACTATAACTGTTTGGATAAAGGCTTTAATTAATTTCGTGGTAGCATGCATACTCATCGATGGCATTAAACAGGTACAAATGATATTTATAAATATAACAATAAAATTTATATGCCTATCTATAGCGTCGTCTCATTTGCATTGCGCCCTGGCTTATCAATTCGTGTGTATCCATGCTTATTGAAATTGCTATATTTGTAAGCTTGGAACTCAAAATAGATGAAGTGGATGCGTCCATAGATCGACGCATAGCACGCAGCGTGCTATTTGGCGTATTTTTAGGTAAGTGCCTTAGTTAATGTTCAATAAATAATATAACTAATGCTAACCTTTTAACAGTTATAAATGCGCTGTTCACATATGGAATATATGCGCTTTATCGCTCGTTAAAGTCAACAACAAATGAAAATCGTGTGATGCATGAAAGCATTGAAGAAACTTCGGGTATGTTTCAGCATATCAAAGTGTAAAATATTGGGCAGGACAACGAACAGCAAGCAAGCTTATTTAGTTGGATTTTCCAAAACTATGTACAAGCATTTCTAAATAAAACTTACTTCAAAAACTACAATAAAAGCCAAGCGACAGGCTAAAATTATATAGAAATCTCTGGTGAGGTGATATTTTTCAGTCGATGAGGGCGGCTCACGAAAGTCGGCGTATCTATTAAGAGAATAAACAGTTACTAAATGTTTCATTTAATATTAATTTTTATTACTTACCTGCATGTGGTAATGTTGGTGTTATCTCCTGCAAGGCTATGCAGCTTGGGCGAGTCTACAATAAGAAATTCTGACAACGTAGAATCTAAATAACCAACTAAACTGCCATTGTGTCTATAGCGATAAACCAAACGCGGTATCAAGTCCGAAGTAAACGCAATAATAAAACCCTGTAAACAAGTTAAGCATTAAGATCTAGCTATAAAATAGTTTTAGATAAACTTACATTCGTTATAACACTTAGTTTGCCTATGCAGTCGAGTATGCGATACCAAACGCCTATATCACGCACACGTTGGGACACTGGACGCTTATGATGTGTCAACAGTTTCTTGGCATCTAGTCGCATTTCCAGTATATTATTGAGCAGCGCAAATAGTGGCGCAAGCGGAAAAGCAGCAACAAAAATGGTTACAAAACCATATTGTAAAACCATTTCTAAATATTCAGGAAACAAGCTGCGTGCGCCCCAGTCCAGCAGCTTGAAATCTCGCATCCAACGCTCATCCTTAGACTTGTCTGCCTTAGCCGCGTTGCCAAACAAACGCGAGAGGCCCACTTGGATAGCCAATACTCTGCGCCAAAACATGGGTAGATAAACTTCCAGTATAGTATTAAATGCTTGCTTGCCTATCATAATGATGGCCAGCTGTATGCAAAGTTCGGTGAGACACCCGCCAGAAGAGCACTAGAGAATATAACAATTAATAAATATATGCACTGAATTAAAGTATGAGAGCGCACCTCTTCCTGACGATAGTGGAAGACTTCATTATATTCGCCTGGACGACCTACAAATTTGCCCTTGAAGAACGCTATATAGAATATTGAAGCATAATAGTTGACAAACTGCAGCAGATAAATCTTAAGCGTTAACGAATCGTCGAACTGAGTTTGCGTGCGCCACATTTCCATCTCGGTAAGATACTCCGCCAAGTGATTGTAAAGCTGCATTGAAAATTAAATTAAGTTAAAACACAACTAGTATAATGCAAGCTACTTACATAATTCAGAATATATAGAAAGCATAGATTAACAAACGCCGCTGAGGCAGTGGCCAAGATCATAGCTTTTGATGTGGTCATGTTGCTGCCGTCCACTTTTAAAGCAGCCAGCACAGACATGCGATGCACAACAACCGCAATGAGCGCCACAAAGGCCAAAGCTATCAGCAGCACTACCACAGAGAAGCTAAACACCGTTGCCGGCAGCTTCATGCGCCAAAAGGGAACTGTGGGCTCTTTCATATTGGTCACGTAGTCGGTGCGTGTGGGCTCAATGTGCTCCAAACGCGCCAAATACTGTGGCCTAGGGTGCTCCTCGTGTAAATCGAAGCCTGTTAAATCCCAGCGATGTGTTATTTCTGCTGAATAACGTTTCCAAAGCTCCAGGAATAGTGCAGCCCAAAAGGACATAAATACAGCAAAGAATATTGTGCTTGGATTATCGATTAGGTATGTAATTTTGGCATATATGCAAGTTTCTCTAAGATTCCAAAATTCACACCAATCGCATAGCGGGCACATGGTTATATTTGTATTGGGCCGCAAGCAAATATCTTGACTGGAAGCATAAACAAATTAATAACACATACAATTTTAAAATATTTCAACTAACTTACACAGGCACATAGTTCTTGAGTGTGACCCAGGAGTATATAAAGCAGGCGACACCCACTATAGAAGCTAACAGCAACATGTATGTGTAATAGCCCAGCCAAGCAAAGTAGAGTCCGATCTTGACGCCAAAGTACTCTTTAACGTCATCCAGTGGCTGATAGCGATACCATTTACGCACCGATGCCCAGTTGGAGTAGAGCAGCTCACGCGTAGTGCCCACTTCTGTTATTTCACCCTGTTAAGTAAGTAATATTGTATTAAAATAGAAACAAATATGCATGTGCTTAATTAATTGTAACACACAAGAAATTAAATTTTACAAAAATTGATTGGAAGCTAACTGAATATAAGGAAAGAACTGTAGCGCTCTGCTTTCCTACTAACTTTACTACAATATGTCTGTTGAAGCTTTTCTTATACAGAAAATAATTATAGCTACAGCTCAAGAACTAAATATTGAACAGGGCATTCCAATATTTTAGCTGCTGATTAATTTAAAGCCAATTTCTTGTACAAAAGTTAGTAGGAAATGAAATTATCGGTTATATAGCTATGGCTCACATCATGCAGTGGATAGGCAGCAGCATAAGCACCCTCTGATATTAAACGCTCAATGCCAAAGGCCATGTCACTGTGACGTTTAGCAGGAAAGCGCTGACGATCCAATATGAATTCCACAATACGCGAACGCACTGCAGTCGTAAAGAAACAGTCCTGGCGTATGTCAAAGCTGTGAATAATTAAATAATTACATAAATGTGTTTTATAGGTCATTTATCAAACATACAGATATTCCTTGTCACGACTGTAGATGGCCGTAAAGCGATGCGCACGCTTGGGAAAGTAGTTTTCATCAATATAAACATTGCGCAGAAAGAATTGAAAAATTCCTTTGAGACTAGAATAAACACTCTTTGTAGAACGATTAACTACAGATAGGCCAGGTATCTAAAAAGATAAATTAAATGTGATTAATAAGGCTTTGTAATAATAAACAAATGAAAACAACAAGGGTAACGAATTACATTAAGAGAATGCCAATGCAAAGCGAAAGCTACAGAAATATTATAGTTTGTAATAAAATGCAACAACGATTAGCTAATTGGCAATAAACTGAAAACTGTAACGGTTGTTAATTGGCTATAAGTTGAAACCTGAACTGTTTGGCAGACCTTCTTGGACAAATATTGCGCTGCATTGTGTAGACGACGTGATCTTTCATGTACGCGCATATGACAAAAAGACTAAAAATAACATTAAAATATGTTGCAATATGTATGTAAGCTTAATTTGAATTCAATTTTTAACTATCATCTAATGCAGCTGCTTGCAGCTTGTGGCATATACACACCTCCTTCATGGGCATACGCAGCTTAAGTATCTCAGCATAACGACGCAGCACCTCCAATGGTGCATGTATCTGTAAAAACAATATCTTATATTAGTTATGCAATTCGTAGTAGACTGCGAACTTACCTTTAAAAAGTAGATTTGCTCCTTTTTACTAAGCTCCACCTCCAGTCCTTGATGTATTAGATTCTCTTGAAACACGCGTCGCTTTTCTGCATTATCCGATTCCAGCAGCTCGTTCGCATTGATCTTGTAGGCCAGCACAAAATCAATGGAACGCGTGCAGTCATCAAAGAAAAGCGAAGTATTGAGCTCTGGTCTTTGGTAAAATTCACGTGGGCAGCTGCATTCCCGCTCATCGTAGCTATCCGGCAATTCCGTAGGTTCAGTCATTGGCATTAGTGGAGCAGTATGATTAAGTCCTTTGTTTTTATGCTCACAGCACTTGCCGTTGGGCAGCTGCCCGGCAGCTTCAGGCAGTTGTAAGGTGGAGCTACTGCTATAAATTATAAACATCAAAAACATTATGTATATGCATACATTATAAGCTAACCAAGCTGATTAGGCAAGGGTTCAGCACTTGAATGTTTCCCTATGGCATCGACGTGACCTTTCACACAACAGGGACTCACTGCTGCGTGCCACAAGCGCGTGAAAGTCACACCCACCAGCACTCCCCAAATATTTAGGTCAATATGAATGAGCGGTCATTAACATTTAATGGGGCATATTGTAAGTGTTATAAACAACACACTACATTAGATTAAGAGCCTTGTTATAGCCAGCTGGAGCCTTAACAAGTAACTGTGAAAGCTGCAAAAAGAAATACAGATGTTCGCACAACAATAACACATCTGTTCGCACTAATATATATTTTAATAAACAGCAGATACTTGTTAATAACTTAAGTATTTGCAGAGCCTATATATCGTACATGTTATGTGCCTGTGAACACATCTACTTCAAAGATTATTTGCAATTCTGCTGAATTTACCTATCGCCTTGACTGTTAAATAAAATAACGTATGAATCAACTAAAAGTAAATTATGCATAGCTGTAAGTAATCAAGTGAGTAATTTGTTGTTAGAGTAAACGTCATTTGATATGAAGCAGTTTCCTAAGGGAATAATAATTAAACAGAAGCATTATGATAGTGTATCAGACTTATAGTATTCAGCTTTGAATTAGTCCGGTAAATATAATTTTTACACACTTGCAATGATTTATTATATCCGCCTAGCTATATCTTAAAAAGAGTCTTGAAAAATAAACAACTAAATGCGAAATTTGAGCTTGAATAGTTTTATTTATTTATACCCACAACACATGAGTCAAGCTTTTTAAAATAATAAGCAAATGATATTAACATTTATAACAATAGGAATGATTATTTACAAATAATGCAAGTAGTGCTTAGGAAACTTAAATATACTCTTAAAAATTACGTTAAAATTAATATTATGCAAATTTATGAATCGTAATAAGTACAAAACTATAATCTAATGAAAAGGTTACAACCTATTGAAGGTCTTATCTCATATTAATCTAGCAAATTAGATTTGAGCAAGCCTATACCAACTATTTTTCAAGTTCTCTTTTAACTAAATTCTTGTAGTTTTCATTAGCTCAACTTTATTTCTTTTATTTTTATAATTTATAGGCCTGCAAGCCAACAGACTGATGACCTTCCAATGCCAAGTAATTAACTTGAATCTTTTAAAAGCTTTACCACAACTTAACACACAATGAGTGTTTGTAGATGTGGATTTTTTGACTCTCACTGAATTATTTTAGCATATATTTTGTGTAATCAAGGCCATAAACAAACAAAAATTAATAAAATTATCTCGCGATGCGCTCAAATTGTCACACTCTTGAGGAAAAGAGCACAGAATTTGCACAAAGCAATATATACTGCTTATATAAGGCACTGTTTACGTTTAAATTTATGTACATAAAATACATAATACAGTTTCAATAACATATGGAATATATTGCACACCCACACTTAATATACGTTTCCATCTAAATAAAAGAAAAAGTAAGGCAGAAATACAGACGAATCATTGTCTTTATCACTAAGTTGATGATTAATACGAGTACATAGCAACCGACAAAGTTGAAAATACCATGACAACCGCCTAAACTTGTTTTTATCTTTAAATTGATCACGTTTTATTGTTATTTCACTTCCGTTTTTATAAACATACCCGCAAAATATTTAATATAAGCATCTAAAAATTGCAGACTGCAATAAAACTGTTGAAAACATTTGACTGAATTATTTTTAAATACACTAAAGCGCCATGCAAAATGCAATTTGATTAATCATGAATATGACAACGACGACCAACCGCGGCAAGCAACGACAACAGTCTGACGAGACAAAAGCCAAACAGCTGAGCGAAGCACATTGTGCCGGGTAGACTTGTCTCTTCTCCACACACTTAAGCAAAAACAGCTGAGTGAGCGGAGCGGCGTCAGCTGTGAGAGCGCACTTGTTGAGCATATCAGATCAACGGGTCAAGTGCAGAGGGTGTCGCTTATCTCTCCTTGTGCATGCGTATGTATGTCTGTGTATAAACAACATTGCAATAATCGACAGAAACTCAATTATTATGATTATAGCAATTACCCCCAGGCTTGTTGTGCTTACAGACAAATGAATTATAGATGTGGAAATGGACAATGGTAAGTCCTAATTGTTTAGTGCATATTTAAGTAAGAACACCCTGTATTGACAAACAAAGTGCGACAACAAAAGAACTTGTATAGATAAAACTAATTGACTTAATGAGTATTTCCTCTGAAATGACAGACAGTATCAGCAAAATTCTTACCTCTCAGCGAATCTCGCGCGCTTTTCATGCAATGAGAGTGATTCACTCGACGACACTTTGGACTTCCCAGCATCGCCGTCTCTCTCCACGTCCATAAAACGTGATGTCGCTTCCGATGCTGTGCATTCTAGTTCACTCTCATCCTCCTCCTCCCAGACACTATTGCCAGCCTTTAGTTTTCCCTTTAAACCAATACGTTGCACTAATTCCATATCAAATGCCGCCAACGGTGCGCTGTAGGGGCGCTCCAACTTTGCAGCTGGTGCTCTGCTTTGCTCGCCCAGCAGACGTACGTACTCCTCGCTCGCCGGTGGCGGCACATCCGACGTTGAAGGTGTTTCCAGCTCATCGGTTTTATCTAAATTTAGCATGACTCTTTTGAATTCTTTGCTTTTGGCAATAACGTGCGAATTTCTCGTTCGACTGGTTTGCTTTCACATGACCATTAACTTTGATTTGCTGTAGGGAGGGGATATTATGGCAGCGAGAGAGCCAAAATAGTGCGAGGTCAACTTAAATGCGAATTAGAACAATATGTTTACATTAATTGCATTGCACGGCAGCAATTTTAGAAAATTTGCGCAATAGTGACACGCGAGTGCACCGTTCGAAGCCTTAGGAACGACTGAATATCACTTTTATTTAACTTATCACATATTGTTGTTGTTATTAGTTATTGCTAAAGAAAGAAATCACATAATTTAACTTCTCCTCGTCCCCTGCCAAAACAATCCAACGGTCACACAGTCGCTAATTCAAATATATCGATGAATCATTACTTAATAAGTGCTACTAGCGAATAAATATGTTAAAATAGAGAAAATTTGCAAATAATACACCAAACTATAGTTAAATATAATCAAGTTTCTTTAAATATCAAGGTTTTCATAAATAATAAATAATTTTTATAAATTTGAATCTTTGCGCTACCAGACGCATACAATTTGCTTGCAATAACATTGCACAGTGTGACCAACTTTTCATTTTCTGTTAAACACGCCTGCTGACTAACATAGCTCTGCTGGTCTTAAAAATGTTGCCAACTCTTTTGAAAAGTGATAAAAAAAAAAAACAACTCCCACTGCCCTGTATCATCTTATTGTATCTAAAGCTGCTTTTAGAGATAAAAAAAAACATTTATTTGTACTGAATAAAACATAGGTAATACACCATGGAACTAATATTTTAAGTTAACAAGGGTAACAAAAACAAAATACTAATTGAAACGACAACAAATTTTTAATATATGGAATAATAATACAGCTGTGTTTAATATAGTATATGCACTATTATTAAAGGGGCTAAAAATTATGCATTAGGGGAGAGTTGAACTTTGGAGACATCGAATTTACAATAGAAACGAGCATATTTCGGATGTTAATCCTAACGCATAATTTACTTTCGGTTGTAGTTCTTGTGCACCTCAGGTGAAATGTTATACACAAACTGTAAAATCTCCTGAATAACGGGCTCCTTGCGTGTGCGAATGGCAGCCTCCATATCAGCGAGCTTCACGCGGGTGTCAGCATCGATCTTAGCTGCAACACCTTCGCGGCTGCCCATGTGCTGTTGGAAAAATTAAATATTATTTAGTTAGTTACATATATTAACACTACTAACCTTGGCCTCGAACTCTTTGAAGGAGCGTTCGCGTTCCTGACGGAACTTCTCGATCTCCTCGGTGGCCTCATCCTTGGCTTGCTTCAATCTTCTTGCTTTGCCTGCAAATACGACACAAATTCCATAATTTATCAATATTTACATGCAAGTTATAACTCGCTGCACGTATCATGTGACCTGCTCGTAAGCGCGTAACGCGTCACAAGTTTTAGGTATCTTTGCCAAAAACAATTGAAGGGGCGATTAAAATTCCAATTGGATTTTACTTACGTTTTCTGGCCTCTGCCACCTTCTCAGCTGCCTTCTTTTCAGCGGCCAGCAATTGCTGAATTCCCTGCGTTTGGCTTGCCATTTTGTATTACACTCAATTTATTAATTTAGCTCGTCCTCGGCCGTGTTTAGCAATGCAAGTTAAAAAAGCAAGTGACGACGATTTGGACGAAGTGGAAAAAAATGTCATATGACGAAGTTACACATACACATACATACACAATGGATCAATAAATCGAGTATATCGAGTGTAAAACAGGGCTGTCAGCAAATACTACATTAATGTAATTTACCAGCACTGACGACTATTTTCAAATATTTAATAATATATCGTGGTCGAAATGTAAACGTTTTAAATTAACAATAATAAATAAGCAATTTGCATTAGTGCAAACAAAACGCCATATGGTTGAGTAAGTGCGCCAACTAGCGGTTACGAAGTACCGATAAGCGGTCACTGCTACATACGAATTAGCGACCCTGTTAATAGTTTGTGGAGGCGGGGGGTTGTTTGAAATATTTTATTTTTATTTTGTGACCGGACTACATACGTACGTCAAACGAACTTTCAATTCATACAAATATAGTAAAAATTTGAACACAAAGTTGAGCAAACATGGACAAGGCGAGTAAAGGGAAACGAGTGGTGCGTGAGGAAAAGCAGCGCGAGCAGAAGCTCGAAGAAGTGGTAAGTTACCAGCAATTGAGAATCATAACCAAGTATATAATAAACGGGTTCATAACCAGGTGCTGAAATCCTTGGATGAATGCAGCACCCCAGAGGACAAACTAAAATCTCTACTGCAGCGCCATGTGGAGAGCGAAAAGAATGTGACTCGCCTAACGGCAGATATGCGCACGCTGCAGCGACACATGGAAGCCCAGGCACGGGAGAAGGAGCAGGTGCAGCGTGAGCTCAACAAGAGTGTCTTGATGCGGGATAAATTGCAAGAAGTGTGTCGCGAGCAGCAACGCATTATTAAGTCTGTGAAAAATGAAAGTATGCTGCAAATCAAAATTGAGGAGGAGCGCCGCAAGGAGAGTCAGACTAAATTTCAGTCCTCGCTGAACGATGTGCAAAAATCATTGACCAAGAACAATGAAGAGAACATCAAATTGCGTGATTACAACATCGAAATGACCAAAAAGTAAGAACACCTATCCACAGCCAATAGACAGCTAGAGGCCGGCGTGTGCTGTCTATTTATAGACATACACACTGCATGCCGTGAGTTTGTGGCATTAGCACACCATATGTTCATTGAGTGCTTATAAATTTTTGTTTTTAGGTTAAAGTTATTGGCGGAGCAGTACCAGGCACGCGAGAATCATTTGGAGAAACTGAACGAGCAGGTGCATCTGGAGTCGCAGCTCAATCAGGCCAAACTCAGCAAGGCCCAAGTAGAGGCTGCTATGGAACGCGAGATTTTAACAAAGTAGCTATGGATTAATTATTTTTATTGAGTTTTGCTAACATTTTACATTGCAGGGAAAATCAAATTGGACTGGAAAAATTGCTCAAGGCACAACACGCCATAAAGGAACTGACTGACCGCGAAGTGCAACTTAAGGATCAACTGAATATTTATACTTCTAAGTACGACGAATTTCAGCAATCGCTGCAAAAGTCCAATGAAGTATTTAGCAGCTACAAAGTCGAATTGGAGAAAATGTCCAAGCACACCAAGAAGATTGAAAAGGATGCACTGGGCTGGCGTCAAAAGTATGAGAAGGCAAATGCCCAAGTCATTGAATTGGCCACCGAGAAGCAGATGCGTGATCAGCATTCGGAGCGCCTCCAAAAGCAGGTGGAGCAACTGCAGAAATTGTTGAGGGCTTTGCAGTTAGAGCGCACCACATTGCATCAGACGCTGCGTGAGCATAATATTGAAATACCTGCCATGCCACAGCTGCCGCCAGAGCCTGAGCCCATCAAGACTGAACCCGCCAATGCGGACAAGGCTAAAATGGAGCTAATGACGCGCAACTGTGCTGAACTCAAAGAAACACTGGCTAATTTGCAGAATCAAATGAAAAAGCTGACCACGAATGATGCCAAAATAGTTGCAGCTGAATCGGAGAAAATTAAAGCAGCCGAGGAACAGCAAAGAATCAAGAAGAATAACAAAAAGAAGGCCAGATCGAAGGCAAAGGCTGCAGCTGCGGCTGCTGCTGCTGAGGCAGCAACATCAAAATGCGAATCTGATAATGCCTCTGAAGAGCTGCCTCTAGCAGAGGAGCCTCAGCTGGAGTCGAATGCCAGCAACGGCACCAGCGAGGAGCAATCGCAGTCAAATGGTGATGAACAACCTAAGGAAACTGAGCCAGAATCTCCGGAAACTGTGGGCGATGCTGCCCCAGAGCCCATTGACCTAAAGGATGTGCCTGATCTAATCGATGACAAGTCCGATTAGAGTCCCAACAGCTTTGCTGCTCGGACTGTTGAAGCATTTGTGTATGCCCTTTCTTTTAAATGCATTTTATGATGGGCAAAGAAAAAATATACAAAAAAAAAACAACTGTAAAGTCGACTGCAGTGCAACGTTTACCACTTATATTATTTAGTTAATTTATTGTATTTTATATATTTCGTATTTATTATGAGCGGCTGAAAACAAAATTGATTAAACAGTTGTCTGAAACGGAAAACAAAAGTTCTCAAGTCTCTGTGCATGCAAATATGTTCATTAAGTTGTTAGCTAAGTTTACAATTTGTTTAACAAAGTAGTTGGCATAACTTCGGTAAGAAACTTGCAGCTAATAAGACTGCAAAGTGGCAGCGATAATAGTTGGTGCCAATGCGTCTGCCAAGGTGCCTGCAGCAAAAAGTGTGAGCTGCAGCTGTTGCAAGTGCACGGGTATTCTCAGGGTCATTATAATTGCACTGTAATTATTTCTAGACACGCAGCTGTCATTTGAGCCACGCCACGGCATTTTCTGTATATAAATTATTTAAACGCATGCAACGCGGCGTATGCGTAACGCCAACAAGTTGGACACTCACGCACACGACGCATTACTTGTGTAAAATTTCCCACACCAAGCAATGTTTGTTTTAAAATAAATCCCATTTAAGTTTGCCACTAAAATAATTACAGAAATTAATTTAAATTGCATAAAAGCGGCAAGCTGGCTAATACTACAGGCATATAAGCCCCACTGGCCCCCAATGGCCTGAGTGTGAAAAATGCCAGCCGCTCAGGCAACACATGTGCATATTTTACACCCTCATCCTCTCATACACACACGCACACGCACACACACTCGTTCGCTGCCTACACAAAAGACATTTTCTCACCAGATGTGTGCACATTTTGCAGGCAATGAAGCTTTTGAACATTTAATGAGTTAATACGCTAAATTTGAAAGCCGCGCAAGCGTGCGCCAAGTGCTTGGCCAGACTGTTTCCTGTCAACCCAAATACAAAAAAACGGCATAAGGACCAGCAGCCTCATGGCCAACCCACAAGTTGCCCATTTTTAGAACTGCCAACCCACACACACAAGCTAAGCACTTGTCATTTGGCTTTACTCATGTGTGGATGTGTCCCCGAAACGAAACGTGAGGCGAACAACGCCTGCGAGTTCTAAACTCTTGGGTGTTATTTTTCAGACGCTGCAGCGCTGGCGACTAACAGCAAAAACTAACAGTGCTGCCGACTGCGACGTCAGCTGCGCCAAATGGCCCCATCATATGCGATAGACAGAGATGAGAAAAGAAAAGAAATAAGGAAAATAAGTAGCAGCAGCAGTAGCAGATGAGCGGCAAGCAAGCCGCAAAGTTTCTTCCTTTTTTTGCGCTTTCTTTTAGTGCTGCCAGACTGAGTGACTCGCAACCTGAGTTGAGAGCACGGCGAATTGGGTGTGGGTTGGAGGAGCTAGCTCCCTCTACAGTGGGTCAAATCGTCTAGATTTTTAAGCAAAATAAGTTTACCCAAGTATTTTTACATATTAATTAAAATTTAAATTTATTTACTTGACAGCTCATTTGAAAAAATAAATATTTACCAAATATTTACTCCCGTTGCAGCTGAGTATCAATTCGCTCTGCTTTTGGTGTTTACTTTCGCCGCAAGTGGCGCCCGCACTGCCAGAAGCTCTGCTTAGTCAAATTTCGGCAAACAGAACCTGGCACGACGACCCAAGCGAAGCCAGCCGATGTGGAGTCGAGTCGAGACGCTGACGTCGCAGCTGCGGCCGCTGTACGAAGTCTGGTTTGTTGCCACAGAGCAAGGACTTGTAATCAGTTGTGTATAGGACACTCGCTAGCGCGGGTCGAACGTTTTATTAGGCGAAAAGCTTGCGGGTGAATCTGACGCCAAACGGTTAACGGTAACTGGGGCTGCTTGGCGGCAAAGCTGCGCGGTTTCTATCCACTCTTATTTATGGTATATTGCTGCCTGGCTGCTCTGCTGCTTATTTTATTGTTGTTTGCTGATTTGTAGATTGTTGCTCTTGTTGTTGTTGTTATCGCTGCTGCGGCTGGCATAACATTGCTAAATTTCTTATTGAATATATTTAAAGCAACGGTGCAGATGTGAAAAATTTTCCAGCTACAGCTGCTGCTGGTGCTGCCACGCTGCTGCTGCTGACTGCGCAGCTGCTGCTGCCGACAGTTGTCGACTGCGCTGTTGCTGTGTCCGAGATAAAGGATATGCCCGGATCTAAAAGATACAGCTTTTTTTTTTTCTTTTTTGTACTTGTGCAGGCTGCTTGCTTGGCTTTCTGCTTTCTCGCTCTGCTTGCAACAACAACAACAACAACAACAACGACAACAGCAACAGTAACAAAATCAACATTACCAACAACAACAGCAACAACTAACGAAAAAAACAGAAGAAAAAAATGACAATGTGTGTGCGTGCGTATTGAGAGTGAAGTGAGTGACAAGTTGGCGGAGAAAAAGTAAAGTGAAAAGTAAAAGTAGTTGCCACACAGTAAAACAAAAATGCGCTCAAACTATGCGAATATATTAATAAGCAAAAGTCATTACCAAATTAAAAAGAAGCACGCAAAACTTGCCTAAGTAGGCAAAAGTCAAAGCATTTGGGTGGAACAAACTAGAGGAGCGCGCGGGAGAGCAAGTCAAGTGGCCAGCTAAGGGTTTTGGATTGGATTGTGGGCTGCTGGCATGTTTTAAGGTTAACTCGTCTATTGTCCTCGTCATCGTCATCGCCCAGCGTCAGCGTCAGCCGCCAAAGGCATCGAAGGTAAATATATGCTTAGCAGTGGCAGGCCAAACAAACTAACCTACAAAGTAAACAAAAGCGTAACGCTCGCTACAAATGCAAATTTATCACCTCCACACACACACACACACAAAGACACATACACACGCACACACACCCATACGCACAAGCTTGAACTATAAACAACAACTCATTTAAGCAAAGCAAGTTACCATAAAAAATAAAGAAAACCAATGAGCAAACGAACACGAATATAAAACTGAAACAAAAGTGAAACAAACACACACACACTGACACACACACGCGCGCACGCATTATCCTCACAAGAGAATTTGTAAAAAGAATTTAATCGCATGCGATTTATTTAACTAGGCGCCAAAGTCACACACACACAAACCAACACACATCCATACACGCATACACACTTACTCTTGTACATGAGCAGCCAAACACAAAACACCTGCCGCTTACACTATGTGCTTTATATTTGCGCACACATGCTAAAATAAAAACCCGAAACTTGCAGCAAATGCATAATGTATAGATTCTATTTAAACTTGATTACATTTTTAATGCTAAGCTGCAAAGTTTTCGACTTTAAGTGCATTAACAGTTTATCGTATACATTTTGCAGCTTAGTGTGTAGTTAAGCTTTAAAGTTCAAAGCTGATGCATGACTGCAAACTCACTAAATAATTTGCTTGCATATAGATAAATATTGTTCGTGCAGCCAAGTCATAAACATTTAAATGCCAATAGACTTGCAAGTTCAAAAATATAACACAACATGTTTGACGCTCTAAGCAAATTGTAACCGAGTTATTCAACTCAATTAATTATTTTATTAATTTTGATAAGTGTACTTAGTTTCAAATTACAGGTGCGTTAAATAGTTCACTTGTCAAAGCTTTCTCGCTGCTGATGATAAACACAACACACAATATTTTTTTACCTTTTGAGACTGTCAGTTGTCACTGTAATTTATTAAGTAATGTGTGAGTAAGAGGCTCAATGTCATGTATGCATGTTTATTTATATAAAGCTTGACGTTATTTGTTCAGCTTTTAAGTGTGTTGGGCTGGGGTCGGTAACTAACGGTAACAAAAGCATACAAACTTGGCCTAGGATGCTGCACAATGGCGCTGGCGACAACATGGAAAATAAAAAACACTTAGCGCAAAACTAAGCGACAATTGTTGTTGTTGTTGTTGTTGTTGTTGATTCTGTGGAGTCTCTAAAAATAGCATCAAGGTGCGCTCTACTTTTATGCATATACACACACACAGACGCACACACACATACGCATCTACGCCTATGTTAAACGCCGACGCAAAAAGGGCCTGCCCGCCTCCGAGCGCACGCCTGCAGTGAAAAATAAACTGCAATTGGAAAATGCTAAAAATAAATGCAGAGAGAGTTCACAGCTAAAAATACAAAAGCTGCTCAATATGCAAATAAAGGCACTGTGGGGTGCTTTTCATAACAAAAGTATGACTTTTAATTAAAATTCTTTTTAGTCGCGTTATGCAAAGTCTATTTGCCAGTTTGTTTGCAAATATTTTTGTCAATCCTTAGTAAATCATCAGTTGATTGCATAAAAATTTATTAGTGTATATAATAAATATTGATTTATATGCATAAGTCAGCTTACTGACTTTCTAGGTTCTATTGTTGCAATTTCTAAAGAAACAAAGTTTGGCATTGAGCAAAGACTTCAGGCTCAATTGAGCTATTGTTTGATTATTTATTTAACGTCGACTCTGAGCAGTCAATGCTGTAAGAAAAATGTTATTAAATTGTATAAATATTTAAAATGAATTAAGTATTTAATAATTAAGTATTTTTTGCTTCACAATAATTCAGATTGAATAACAAGTATTTTACTGCATTATTATTATAAATAAAACTAAGCTAAGTCTTACTCTCTGAGTTTGACTTTCAACTTCATATAAATTGCGCATACGCCTTGATGTACAGTTGAAAATCGCAGCATTAAAGACTGATTGAGGCCTCGCTGCTGAGATTTAGCAAAGACATTTTGATTGCCACTCGCAAGCCCACACACACACACACACACATGCAGACTCACAATTACAAGCGAACAAGCAATTAACAAGCAGCGAAACGAACAAGTTGAGAGCGCAAAAACTGAAAAATGTGGCAACGCTGTGGCATACATTCAACATACAACAACGAGTGGCACTTACAAGCATTAATTACTGTGCCGGGAGCTGCGAAGAGGCCAGACCGCCTTGTCGAGCAGTCGATTTAGCACAAAACCAAAAGCAAAAAATTATATTGCATACTTTTTTGGGCAATATAGAATTTTTTCCATTTTATATGCTATATATGCATGAGAGCTGGTGTGTGTGTGTGCCTTGAGTGTTTTCCTTTTATTGCCACTGTTGCTTTGCTGTTGCCGTTACTTTATACGCTGTTTCTATAACAGATTGTTCTTGTTTTCGTGCTCACAGTTAGCTGCAAAAGTTTTTATACAATTTTTCGCCAGGCACAAAAAATACATAACAAAGTGCTCAAAGCTAAAAATATACAAAGTCTAAAAATGCAGAGCACAAAAACGATTTTTGCAAGCTCTATATAAATCCAGTAGATTTTACAGCTCAGCTTAATTAAAGCAAAATAGCAACAGTGACAAGAATTATCCACAAAACTGAAGTGCAGCAGTTTGTTTGTAGACCACAAATATTTCATGAGCCACCCACTCAAGTCAATCTAAAAACACACATGACCAGGCCTCACTTATTGTGTGCTGGCAGCTTCAAGTATGGTCAACTGTATCAAATTGTGGTTACAGTTTGAGCTGTAGATGAGTGCCCACTTAGACTGTGCAATTGATTCCATTAATTTTGTCCGACAAAAATTGCAATCAAGATTTGAGTTTGACAGGAAAAATTAAAGCAAAACATTTGTAGCAATGCAGTGCAGTATGCAAAAAGAAAACTTAAAATTCAAAGCAACAAAAAACTTGGCGCTGCATTTCCTTGAGCAAAAGTTTTAGTAACTCCCACAATGGACGACTTACTGTTGGCTTGGCGCACTGGCCAAGCGACTAAAAACTGACTTCATTGTCGGCGGCCAAGTCAAACTAACAAACTGCCAAAATAGTTGGCGGTCTCCCCAGCTACTACTCACACCCCCTCCACCCCATGCATACCCAAAAAATTCATTTATATGAATGTACTTGTAGAAACTGTGCGAAATGCTTAACAATAAAACGCCATTGAAAGTCGCCCAGTTGGCGTCACGCACACACACACACACACTCCAACACTAACACACACACATGCACATAGGAAAAGCCGCCCGCTAGTTTTTATGGCTCCAGCACTTCCGGTTCGGCGATACGCGCCAAGTTTTAGACAATAATTTTCTTTATCGGCCAACAGCGCAAAAGGCGAAACGCAAATGTTTAGCTATTTTTCTATATATATGCATAAATATTGCCCAGTTAGAAAATTTTGGGGTAGTAAGTTTAGCCAGTGCAATCATTTTTGGCCAAGTTATAAATAAGCGCGAACGCCAACCGCAAATGCTGACTGTATAAAAAGTAACATTATTTTTCTTCTTTGTTGTTGTATTTGCGTTAATTTATGAGCTGGCATAAATTATTTCCATCACAATAACAGCAAAAAATATATTTAAGTGGAATCAAAGTTGTTGTATTATTTGCGCAATCAATTAATAATTAAAATGGCAGTTTAACTTTTTGCCGATTACTTATAATTTGCATTTCAAAAAAATGCATTCATATGCAAAAACAATTATTTACACTCAATATGCCAATGCACAACACATTCTTTTAATAAAATTAAGCAATTGATGCAATTGCCAATTTCTCAGAAATGATGCAGTGTCAATGCTGAAGTGTAAAATTCTCTGAATTTCTGAGCAGAAGTTGCAAATATATTCGAATAAATTTTGCATCTTTCTGGGAATTTGGAATTGCATTTTCATTAATCTACGTGCCAAAGCTGATAACCTTCAACAATTTGACAAAATTTTAGTATAAGTTATGAGCAGATAGCAATGAAAGAAATAGCAATAACATTAGCATAAGTAAACATAAACAGGAAAAATAAATAAGACAATTTTGCAGACGACCGCGCAGATAATTTTAAATTTACTTTAAATTCTGAATTTATTGTTATTTTGAAATATTGTGCTTCAGATTTAATAGTTTATGCTAAATTAAATAGCTAAAATAAGTAATTGAAATTTAATTAGGTTTCGCCCTAAAGAAAAACTTACCGAAAGTAAAATTCTTTACACTTTTACTATTTTTAGCCAAAATAAATTATAGATCAATATTCTAATATTAGAATTCAAACTATTATGGCTTGTGGATTGCTATTTGCGCATGCCGGAAGTACTTTGGTTAACACGGATGCAGTAGCGTGACTGTTTATTGCTTTGCGAAATGAAAAATTAATTCTATGAGCGCCACGTTGACAAATATAAAGTTTTATTTTTGCCTGGCAAATGCAGCTGATGTACACCAGTGGGATCCATTTGGCATTTGGAATAGGAGCAATGGGTGCGCTTTGTTGATTTACGATTAAGCTACAATTACTTTGCTCTGACGGCAGTCCAAATTGCTTTTGGGCACAATATTTAACTAAAAAATTATTGCAAATGGAGGCAGACTAGCACTAGCCGCCCACATGAGCGCAAGGACATGAGCACACGCGCACAGACACTGCGACACACGCACACACGAAGAGAGACTGCTTTGAGCATACTCTGGGGAATCATTTGTTATTGTTTCTTGGCTTATCTTAAAGCTCCACTGGGGTAATATACTGTGAGCATAGCAGCTGGCAAGTATGCTTTTAAATTATCACTATGCTGTCAGTTTTTTCATTAGCAAACTAAGCACACACGCGCTCTCAGAAAGAGAGGGAGAGAGAGAGAGAGACTGAGAGAGAGTGAGCGCGCACGCACATGCAAACGAACAAAAAGTTTATGCAATGCTTTTGAATTGTTCCAAGTTTTCCATCAACAATTTTTGCCTGATTTCCCCAGCGAGCCCGTGCAGCGAATGCCTAATTGCAAAACAAAACTGAAAGTTCAACCATCATAGCATATATTGCACATACGCCATGCTGTGCAGCCTGTGTGCTCGCTTGTATAATTGAATCGACAAATGCAACACACTGATCACTCCTTGTGAACAAGTCAATTTATAATAACTAATGGCTTCCGTTTTCCTTGCCATATTTACGGAGGACATCTATAGGCCATTTAAACTATCAGCGCTGGCTGGCGTCCAACGGCGCGCGCTTATAGAGCTGTTGCCAACTTTTGTTGAGCTTCGCCACAAGCCTTAATAATGCGTCAAATTGTCACGCGGCTGACGCAAAACCAAATTGCATTTTGCAGCAAAACAAGTCAGCGCCGATTGCAATCAGCAATCTGATTTTTAATTTGTCAATTTATATGCATTCAACGATAAATAAAGAAGTTATATGTATATGATATATTTAAATGCGCTGTCAGCTTTATAAAATTTGAGTGGGCGTGTGCTACATTTGATGACGCACAAGTTTAAGCTGAATTATTTAAAAGATTATAAGTAATTTGAATGCTAAATTACTTATGCATAGTTAAGTTTTATATAGAACATTACTCATGTAATCACATGCTGCATTATAAATCAATTAACATTTATCACAGCACTAAAGTGAGTTGCCGAGCAACAATGATGCCATTATGGCAAATTCACAATCAAATCCCCCACAGACGCAAATCAGCACGAAATAACAACAACAACAACAACAAAAGCAGCAGCAACATCTGCACACAAGCACATCATCAATAGCTCAAACATTAACATAGATACACAGGCCTCAACCTGAGGCCACAAGCGGCAAAGCTGCAACATGCTACATGTGGCAAATGGAAAGTGCAAAGTGCAAGTGCGAGCGAAATGGTAAGCGGCAAGTTCGAGAGCAAGAGTTTATAGCCCACAGTGTCACATTATAATGCAGTTGCATGCAACGACCATTTCCAATTCAATTTTCGATTTGACTGCAAATTATGCAGCTCTCACATGCTGTCACGAAATTTGAGCTTGATTATTTTGTCGTTCCGCTTGCTCACACACTCAAGTCAAGAGCTTTACTCATGCGCTTAACAGATTGAAAACTGTTTGCAGTTTGCTATTTTTGGCCAGGTCATATATCATTTGTCGCGCATCTGACTTGGCTCCAAAAACCAAAAATTCAAGCACTAGAGCGCAAAAAAATGTGAATAATTGGCGTTGATTTATTGTTTCTGTGGTCGCAGCAAGATTTTCGGGTCGACCTTGTGGGTGTTGCTGCCAAGCTTGCCAAGAATTCAATTGTGTAATTGTGATGCCCGCCGCGCAAGCTTGCACGCAAACACGAAATAGTCAATTTGAGTTTACCCAAGCATACAGGTACATATACGTATACGCAATTTAATAATATCTACAACACACAAGTGTGGTTTTGCTTGTGGTTGCGTGTTGGCCGCTGTCCGCTTATCTAAGTGGGGATAGTAGTGGCGGGCGCGTTGTTCTGTCCTCCACTGGGCACTCCCCACGCGTCACTGCTCCACTGTCTCGAGTCCTGAGCAAATGGACGGAAAGCAGCGTGAAATTACAAAAGTCTAGAGATATGAGCAAGTGCACTGTGGATTTGTTTTATGTATTGACTTGTAAGATTTGCTAGCAATGTCTTGAGTAAAGAATGCTTTGCTATAATTAAATTTTTAGTCTCTGCAGCCCACTGTGCCTTACTAACCAATACATTCTATCATTGTTACTTCAAATTGACTCAAAGGCTTGTAATAATAACAAACAATTTGTGCGCTCTAATGTAATTTTGTTTGGCAATTTTGTTCGGTTACTTGCACCACTGTGTGAAGTATGTGCAGAATGTTTGCGAGAGTGTCTGTAGGTGTGTCGTGAGTTTTTGTTTAGGTTTTTATTCAAGTACGAATCGCATTGCATGACTGCATGCAAGTCGAGTTGAATTGGTAAGCCGCTCCTCAGCAGGCCTTGTCCTTCGTGTGGCTGCTGCTTGCTATTGTCGTTGCCATTTAAAAGTTAAAAAGGACTGACATGCCACAATCCCCACAGAGTCTCCCCACACACTGAGCAACACAATTAGACAAATGAATAAACATGGAATACTTGGCAATGCCTCGACACAATTTGCATATGGCAACAGTTCAGGCGCAGCAGCTAAGCCTTTGAAGTGCATAAATATTTGGCGTCGCCCATTGCCGTTTGGCTAATAAAGATTTGTGCATTAGAGTCGTTTATACTTCTCTGACCTGATTAAATATTTAATTAGCCTTGGCTGCTGAATGTGTGCACAGCAGTATTGAATATTATGCGCTTGCTGGGCGTTCATGTGCCTGCTGGCGGAAGCACATGACGTATACGTGATATTTGACAAACCTGCCACATGCACTCATGCACCCCAGGAATACAAGTAGCTGCCATGGCAGCCAAGCAGGCGGCACCAGCAGCAGCTCAAATGCAATTCAATGTTAAATATATAAACGCCCCACCCGCCCATATTGCAAGTGCAATGAGCTTTGGGGGCGTGTGCCGTGACTTCCGCTGCTTAAACGATATAAAAATGCTGTAAAGTGCAGGCGTTTGCATTTTTAAGCACTTTGCTGTGTGTCTGTGTGTCAGTGTGTGCTGCTGCCTGCTCTTTTGCATTTGCAACAGTCTTTGCTGTTTGGCCAATAGAGTCATGCAATTAGTTGGCCAGGCCAACGATGCTATGACGATGTTATGACCCCAGCTAACGAAGACATTGCAAGCGTTATTATCTACTTAATGGCTTGTCCTTAAACGTCAAGCTATTTATGTTAATAGAGCAGCATTTAGAATATATTATAAGCTGGCGCTGCTGCAACTGATTAAGTGAAATTGGCTACTTTATATTCTTTATTGAGAAATTATCATATTTGAGGAAGTCATGGCTATATGAAAATAAATGTGTATGTATTACTGCTAAATAAACTGCATAGCTGCTTTATACTTAAATGGCAAACTCTTAGTCTTCTATCAAACTTGCTGTCAATAGAGCTGCATATATAATTCATAATCACTCAGGCTCGCCTGCCAATAAGTTGAATTTTCCAAGTGTAACTGCCCCAACTTTCCACAACTATCTATTGACTTGCATTTTATGTCCTCACCCAATATGTCTCTTGGCTTGTGGCAGGTTGAAACGTCAAGCGGTTGCAGCTCGCTACTTCACGATACTCAAACTGAGTGCAAACTGTGTTGCCATTGCCGTTGATGATGAATTATTTATTTATTGGCCCTTTGAAACTTAAGGCGACTGCAGCTCATTTCAATTGCACAAAAAGTTAAATGTTGCAGCATGAAATTTGAGGCTTAGTTCGTTGTCTTTTGTCGCCAAAAGGAAATTAGAGACAGCAAATTGGCCGACTGTGTGAAATATTTACTTGGATTAAAGCTGTCAAAGCTATTTCCGCAAAAGCCTGTGACCTATTTCAAGTCCACTATCTGTTGGCTTAATCAATTCTAACTGAAAAATAGCTGTGACGTCGGAAATGAAAGTGCTATGTACACTTTGTATGTGTGTGTGTGTGTGTGTGAGTGAGCAAATATAATAGAAATAGCAGAGCTGTTTGTCAATAAAAGTTTTTTGTGACTTTGGACAGCGCTATTGCATTTCATCAAGCTAAAAGAGGTCAGCTGTCATTTAAAATTAAATTTACATTTCAAATTTGTTAGTAGCAGCTGCAGTCATTAGCACAAGTTATATTCTAATGTACCAAGAAGTTAAAAAGTTGTTCAATTAAATAACAAAAGCGACACATTTATTCTAATTATACACTTGGCAACAACTAATGTGCTTAGGAGATCACTTTATTAAATTCCTAGGGATGTAAGCTGCCCAAACAGAAAAATGAAGTACACATTGCTGCTTTGTTAGTTGGGGTTTTGATTAACATTAATTCTAGACTTATATAGAATAGTTTGATTAAAATGTGTTTAATAGAATTGTATAAGTATTCAATAGACTACTTTTGAGTCTTACTTTTTGTTTCAAAAACTAATTTGAATTTTATTTTTGTATTGACAAAGCCAAATGGTATGGAAATAAAGAGCTCTGAGGCCGACAATATGAATATTTGTAGACTAGTGTTGTACTCAAATTTATCTTTATCACTCAATTTATCTGCATGCAAAGTGCTCATTAATTTGAGCTATGTTTGCTTTAGCTAAACCAGCTGCTTAGCAGTTGTGGTTGCCATGCAGCAAAATCTTTACGTTCTTGTCAGTTGTAAGGACGATGAGTTGCTGGCTATGTAAAGGCGTGCGCATAACTCGATTGGCTGTGATTTATGGCACGCAATAATAATCATAATTTGCATGTTGCATTCACGCACACAGACTTGCGATGAAAAAAAAATCATTTGAAAGCAAACACGGCGTATACTCAACAGCTTGCTGGTTAGCCTTACTTGCAACAGCAACTGCAACAACAACAACAACAAGTTGCACTTCCGGCAGCTGCAAGTTGGCCTTAACAAGCTGCAATACATATACACAACACCCACACACACACACACACACACACACACACACAGCGCAATCGACAGAGCCGCAACCAACGCCAATGATGAGCTGCGTCCTTGCACCCACTTGGCTCGCTTGGGCGCCCACTTGGCTCGCTTGGCTCCAATGATTTATGTAATGTTTTATATTTTCTGCCAAATGCTCATGTTGCTCTTTCGTCTCCTTGTTTTTTGCAGCGATGCTTAGTTCATTAGCGACTTAGCCAAAAGCACGCACGAGTCAAAGGAAACGCCACAGAAAAAAAAAAAACGCACAGCCACAAAAGCTGCAACCTGAAGCCGAACTAAAGAGTTTCGAAGGACAATTTGGTAGCGCACAGAGCTGATGAGTTGTTTTTAACGAGCGCATAAAATATGGAAACAGAGCACGCTGCGTATTAAAATTAATTTGGGATAAAAAAAGAGCAAGCGAGCGCTTAGCAACAGCAACAGCAGCGTATACCGAACTTAACAGTAGCGTTAACAGTAAGATTAACATTTACATTAACCAGCCATGGCCTCACCACCGGAAAGCCCCATCGAGGAGGTGGTCTACGAGTTGGAACACACACGCGTGCCTAAGCCCATACCGGTGGCTTTGGAGGATCTGTGCCGCCAAACGAAGTTCACCAAGCAGGAAATTCGCGTCATGTACAGAGGATTTAAAACGGTAAGTGGACACAGCAAAAGCAACGCCCTTTACTTAAGCCCCACACGGCTCAGAGATATATATGCATATCTGAAAGTCAGTGGCGTAGCTGCAAGAGGAAATTAACAAGCAAAATTAAACTTAATAACTACCATGTCTGTTTTTTTAGTTTGACTTTAAATTTATCAAAATTATTGCAACGTCAACTTATATAAAAGTTCAAGCAATTTTTGCAACCACAAAATATAAATTGCAGGCTTACGTCTCTTCTTCCTCATATGCCACATAAATTTCTAGCTAAGTTTGTGACACTCAAATATATAAAGCAGCTTTTCCCACTAAAAGCGCAGCATGTATAATAAAAACACGAGGAGCAGTATGTGATTCTTAGAATATGAATATGTGGGAGAATATGTGCATGCAAAAACGCAGCGCTGCCAAAAGCTTACATAAGATATAAAAATTGAATTTTAAGCAGCATTTAGCATTAATTTGGGAAATTGATTTTGCCCCAGCCCGAGCATGAGCAAAAAAACCATAAACGATTTTTTTTTTAAATAACTTTTCTCATTAAAGCTTTTACTATTTATTTTGCAAGCCAAGTGCAGTTGATGGAATTTTAAAAAATATTAAAGAATACATGAAATATGCAAACTGCAGTAAAAACAAGCAAAACTGTCGTTAAGCTTGCTTTGTGCTCTGAATATAAATCCAAGTCCCAAACATAACAGAGCACAGCTGCATTTTAGCTATTAATTAAAGCCACAGCAATTAAAGCTTTAAATGAATTTATCTTTGAAACAAAAAACATCAAAAGTGCCACAAATATTTATTACTGCTACTATTTTGAAACAGATTGCAAAAATAGCGCAGAATATTTTTGTAGAGATTTATTTGTGCATTGCAGGAATGTCCCGAAGGCGTGGTGCACGAGGATTGTTTTAAGGATATTTATGCCAAATTCTTTCCACATGGCAGTAAGTACTTATTCTATATGTATGTGTGTTTGTGTGTGTGTACACAGCTGCTTGTGTGTGTATGCGTACAATTTAATGTGCATTTTTAGTTCTTTTTTTTAGTGGCAGCACTAAAGCCAACTTATCATTTATGAATATGCCACGCATTGTTTTGGTTTGCGCTTTGCTTATTTGCCATTTAGTTTTGAAGCGAGCAAAGAGCACGTCCTCACTACTAAGTCTACTATTTTTGCAGATTCCAGTTTATATGCTCATTATGTGTTCAAAGCCTTCGATGTTAATTGCAATGGCGCCATTAGTTTTCGGGTAACTATCACATAAGCTATCACCAGTTTATATTTTCTATATACGGCTCTATGAATAGGACTTATTAGTCACCTTGTCCACGCTGCTGCGCGGCTCTGTTTATGAGCGATTGCGTTGGACGTTCAAGTTATATGATCTAAATGGCGATGGTCGCATCAGTCGTGGCGAGCTGAGCGAAATCGTTTTGGCCATTCACGAGCTTATGGGCAGAAGACCACATCAGCCAGAGGACGATCGCAAAGCGAGAGATCAGGTGGGTAACATAGACAAACAATTTGATGGCCAAGCAGACGGCTTACGCTGCGTATGAGTAATTATAGCACAGCATGCATGAATTTGCTGTGCGCACACATATCAAGGGAAATGAGTTGGCACTGGCTGAGCGGAAGCTTTGTGTGCGCGTCTACAAGCGGAAACTGCAGCGGAAATTTTATTTAATGGCAAAGACTTTATGGCACATTATTGATAAATGCAACTGAGTTTCGGATTATGGCTGCGCACTGGTCTGCGTGATGCTGATTGACATAAAGCCGAAAGTTATATAAAAATATGAAATGTATGCAGGGTATACTTAATTAAGTACATTTCCGCTTTCAACTTGCTTGCAGGTTGACAGAGTGTTTCGCAAATTGGATTTAAACAATGATGGCATTATAACGATAGAGGAGTTTCTGGAGGCGTGTCTCAAGGACGATTTGGTAACGCGCTCGCTGCAAATGTTCGACACTGACCTTTGATGACAAGCGGACGAGCCGGCCTTACGCGATACCAGAACTATAATACCGCTTATAGATCTATAAATTGCAAAAGCAAATGCTGCAATGAGCTAACACCAGTTAAACAAAAGAAAGGAAAACATATTAGTATTTACAATTAGTTTAGGCAGCTACAAAAAAATATTCATAGCAAATAACAACATTAACATTTATGAGTGTGTAATTGTAAGCAAGTGAATGAATAACAATTAACAAACAAACGTATATACATATATATATATATGTGTAATTTTTTCTAAAAATATTATATGTATTAAATCCTGCCGTCAACAAGTAAATTGGTGTTATACTAACGCATACGCAGTGTATGTCTAAAATTACTTTATTTCACGAATTGAACAAAATAACTAAACACTTAAACTAAACCACCAAAGAGTTAAAATTAATATGGAATTGTGCAACATGCAATGCTTAACAAAAAACAAATAACATAATATGCAATATGAATTACTTTACTCGATTTTAAACCAGTTCAAACAATAACTGAATTTATACACACGTTTTGGAATTGTCTTGCCCACACACAGCTTTAAATCCATGCCATCTAAAATGCATTTCGGTTTTTATGGCACTTTGTTGCAAGATTAAATGAAAATTGCATTTGCATATTTTAAAATGCCGGAGCTACTTTGCGGTCAGTCTATATAAATATGAAAAAAGCGTAATTGAGTTACATTTTATTCATGAAAGTATGGAATACCCTTTAGGAAAAACTAAGTGCAACTCATACTGCAATGAAATAATAAAGAATAATTACTGCTTACAGCATATATCGGTTATATAGCAAAATTAACATACATAACTCTTTGTTCTCATTTCACAATTATCAATCAACTTTGTATGTTTTTTGTATGTCGGAGCTAACAACTATAACCGATATATATTGAAATCATTAATTATGTTCGTTATTAAACGGTAGCCAGCATGCTCTCTAGTTTAATTATGCAAATTGTAACATTTGAAATTTAATTACAAGCCAGCACTTAAATAAAAATAAAATTGATTCATTTTGAAATGCAAACAACCACCGATAAAATAACACTTGACAATTAAATTCATTTTTTTGCTACAATAAATATTGACAGCGTCATTTTTTAATTACATTAGCACATTGAACAATTATTAAAGCATATGCCACACGCATATTAACATACCTATTGATTAAAAGGCAGGGGTAAAGTAATCTATACAAAGCAACTATACAAAGTATAATGAAATGCAGCTGCTATCAGCATATGTCATGTCATATTATAATACGTACATATTTATTTTGGTTTTTAGCATATCAGTAGGCAATGTTTGGTGTAAAGCAGAAAGCGTAAACTTTATGAAAATTGCAATGAACAGTTCTAATAACATTGTACCTACACACATACTAACTACAATACAATTGTTGTTTCAGCAAAAAGTTTTATAGTGAAACGCTTTGCGTTCATTGAATGCCATTGTGCATTGGATTCAAGACAATCAATGTGGTTTGAAATTTCCTCTGCTTAGTTACACACACACTAACATAACTCTCTTTGTGTGTGCGTGTGTGTTTCTTTTCAATACCATTACCATTACCAATACCAATAGCGTATTATTTTATTGCAAACAATATCAGGTTGGTTTCCTTTTTAATAAACTGTTAACCAACATAATGTTCTGTCTTATACGCGTTTGAATGTTTATTACACTTCAAGGATATTCAAAACTTATTGAAACCAATATCAGGTTCAATTACGAACTATACAAATCTATTGGCAATATTAACAAATGCGCTTACTTCAACTTAACTTTAACTGTTAAACGATATGAATGTTAGAGAAATTTGAAAACCACCCTAGAATTTTACATACTTACAGTATGCAATATTTAACCCACACGCCACTGTCCAGCCAAGGGAATGATAAAAAGTTGGTAAACATTAAATTACAATTAACATTAACATTAACATGCATACATAATACATAAATGTCTAACTAAACTATTTAGTAATGAGAGAAAAAGTGAAACGCTTAAAAAATAAACTTATTTAATTACCTAACTCTATGCAAAGGCAAAATATTTGTTATTGATTTTAAGTACTACTACATAAATGTTTAGTATATACAACTAAATGCGTGTAAGTGTCTATGCTACTACCCAAATAGCAATTCAATGTTTAAAAATAAATATAATACAAGCATATATGTCAAGTGATGTTGTAGCTAGCTAACAAAGGTCGAAACCATGTCCCCAACTTAACTTCTTACATGACATACCTACATACAAGTTATGTATTTTTTAGCTACATACTTTTGTATTTAGATTGCATTCGCGTTTAGTTTTAACTTAAATCAAAATGTACCTAGTAAATGTAAATTATGATAATAATTTTGTCAGCATAAGCTATTAACGTTAGAAACTAAATCACTATGAATTGGAGTTAAATTAGAAATCAAACCCCACTAAGTTAAATGCAATTATTTGTACTATCAAAACGAAAAAAATTATTTATAAACCCATACAAAAACAGAATTGCATAGTATATGTAACTAAACAACAGAAAACGTGGTAAAACTACTCGTACATATTCAACATAATAAAAATAATTAAAAAATGCATCATAACATAATCGAACGAAAAGGATTTGTGGTCGATTTTTAAATTAATGTAAGACTACAAATACAAATATGCATAAGCACTAATACTATTCATAATCTATAAACGTGTTTTCTGTTTATTTCTAGACTATGTGTTTAGTTAATGTCGTGCATACATATGTATCAACTAAAATTGCTAAAAATAATTTAGTCCTTTTCAAAACATAATTATTTAAAATGAAAAACGGAACGTAATATGAGAAAGTTTAATAAACGTAACAATTTAATAATACAAAATCGACTACAACATTCATTTTATAGAAATACAAGCTACAGCATTTTGGTAAGTTTACTAAGAAGGTTTGTGTCCATGCTTATGTTCTGTCTGTGGTTTGTGAACTGGTTAAACCTATAGCTATTGCCCGAATATTATGTTTAGTGAAATTATCAGTGAACCAATTTTAAAACTAGAGTAAGCTAATATTTAAAAATATTAAGCTATATTTAGTATATATATTATCAATTTCAGCTTCCTTTACCTTGTCAAAATTCTTACAATTGTTTTTGGAAAATCGTTCTCAACCCAACCCAGTGTAACCCTTTTAAATTAAAAGAAAATACTTTAAGTTGCTTGTATTTATGTTATTTATTTATTCATGAAATATCTGTATTTATGTATGTCACTGTTGGAAATAAGTTTTATGCATTTGTATATCAGAATATTTTTATTCATTCGAGAGTGTATCCCATTATTTATTCTTTATTTTCAATTATATTGTTTGAGCTTTCAATTTGATGAATTGAATTATATTGCTTAATGGCTTTTTTTCAATTGCTATATGTATGTATTGGTATTATGCAATACCTTAACTTTGAATTTCGTTTACAGTTACAGTTTCTGACTGCTGTTTATAGAAACCAACCAGTGTAGATTAAGCCTTCTATTAATAGCTTTCATCAGAGCACAATTTAACAAGTGTATTCCTCACACTCTAACTTTTTCCAACGTTGAAAAGACAATAGCTTATCATTAGTGGCTAATTATTAATATTGAAATTTAATTTTGTATTATTTCACTTGAAGTTGCATGTACTACGAAATGCATTTTTGAAATATGAATGTATGTGTGATTAATCTATTTTGATGTATGCGTTTTGATTTTATGTGTTTTGTGTAAATGACAATATGCAACTAATATTAATTTATTTTCTGATTCACTAAAACTTTAACACATGGTTGTTTTGATGCTTTGTTATTTATGAAATGTAGTATCACTTAAACTACATGTTAAAATTTAACTCCGTTTTCGCAAACAATTTTGAGTTTCATCTAAATTAAATATAGGTATACTTAAGAGCTATAAATTTGTAAATAAATGTTATATTTTATTTATTTTATAGACGTGTAAATTTAATTATAAGTATATATTTTATTTATTTAATTACGCTTCATTTAATAATAATGTAAATTTAATTTAATTTTGTCATTGGATTGGTTTGTGGATTCAATTTTATTTGAATATAATGTGTAGGGTACAAAGTATGACGCTCAACTACATTTAACTAACAACAAAATATAGTATGTGTATAATAACAACAATAAAAATTACAAAATTCGTTTTATTTTGTTTGTACATAGGCATATATGCATGTAGGTGAAAAATTAAAAAAGTGTCACATGCATATATACTTATTGGTAGGGTATCGTGTGCATTATAAAGCATATAAAAAATACTAGTAAACATTAAGATACATTTGTATTGTTGATTGTTTGTTAATGTGTACCTACCCAAAAAAATCTAAATTAAATAATAAGTTAGGGGATTAGATTATTTTGTATTTCGTGTGTGTGTGTGTGTTTCGAGCTTATGTTAAGTATGTTTGTATGGTAAGTATGCATGTATGAGTATACATTTTAAAATGGCAGGGTATTTTACATAAGGCTGTTAATTAACAGCATGGCAAAGAGTGCAATACATTACAGCAGCTCATACAACGGCTAACTGTTAATTAGCTAATCAGTGCGCTGTTAACCAGTATAAATAATAAAAATTACAATTTGTAAATAAATTTTCTTTTTGGCATACAATTTTGAGAAGCATAACGTTTTCAATTTCAGGATTTTGACATAAATTTTTAGCACATTTTAGTTTTAACACAAGACAATGTTCTATGAGACGTTTGTTTGGTTGGGACTTTAACACAAGCATGGAAGCTAAACAAAAACATTTATAAAATAACGCATTCCAGCCAGATTTTCAAAATTGTTTAGGACACAATTAAAAGCCATTCATTTTCTTTAAACATCATAGCCACTTTGAAAAATCTTAATGTTAACAAGTCGCTTTAAACTGTTTTACTTGTGGAATGCATGCCGACAAATTTGGCATTTGCTTTTAGTGTTTGCTCTACGATACATTATACAATATGTAATTGAATTATATTAACAAAAAGTTTAAGTCGCTATGATTGCTTTTGCTTTAAATTTTGGCAAAGAAATTCTTACTGTTGTGCTTAAGTTGCTAATACACATTGATTGCTATATAGTATGTAACGTTTTACATTTTATATACCTAAAACATATGCATACTTGTATTCGAAACATTCCTAATATTATGGAGTTTACCTATTCATGTATTCATGCATGTATGTGCGTTTGTATTGTAAAATGTGTTTTTGTTTATGTAGAAATATGTGTAAGTTTGTTTTAGAAAAATTGCAGTATTAAGTTCATACAAAGTTATTGCCAAGCGCTTCGACGCTTTTACAATTGATCGGTTTTCTTGTTTGTTAATCGTTTTGTTTAAAGTACTACAAAATTGTTTAAAGTATTTGACCGGCCTTGTTACAGTCTCTGCCGTTGTTGTTGTTGTTGCTGCTGTTGCTTCAGTTCCAGTGCTAAATGCATTCCATACGCTCCCAATGGTTGTTGGCATTTTAGTAACGCTTATGCTTTAGTTTACATTTGGTTTGTTAGTACTTCTCATCGTCAGATATTTCCCTATGGGAATTCAGTAATTCTCAGGCTTTGTAACGTTTGGCCCTCATCGCACAGCAAAGGCTCAAGGCAAAGATAATGCCGCAAATCTCCACCAGAATAACAGTTAATGCAATAGTGAAAATAGGAACCCAATTGTCCGAGATTATTTGAATAAGTTTATCAACGCAACCCTGTAAAAGAAAGAAAAAAAGTTTAATATATTTTTGCGATGTGTGTTGCATTTGCTGCTGCTAATTTTCATTGCAGTTAAATTTTTATTGTTTATTTGTGTACGCATTATGCCATAAAATCGTTTGCTGCGTTGCGTTGCGTGCTGAATATTAATAACAATTAATAGATTTTTATTGTCTGCGCATCAAGCGAAGAATTTTTATTAGCCATGGGTGTTGAAAAACACGAACCAAGCGGACATAAAGGATTGTTAAGTTTTATGGCCAAGCACAGACAACAAATTAATAGCTGAGATTTAGAATTTTTGGCCATAGGCAATGGTGCGAGCGCTTAATCTTACCTGCTGATAAATAAACGTATTTAATGGACCGCCGAATTTCAAGCGACGCGACATATCGCATTCATTATCCTTGAGATTCTCCTTGCAGCAGGACTCGGGTATATTATAGAACACATTCATTGATGAAACGGCAATGTCAACAATATTAGTGCGATCCACATTGTTAAAACGACTCGTTGCCCAATCGCCAGGTCCATCAGCACCGCAGCACATCAACTAAAATAAAATTGAAAAAACAACAACAATAATTAGAGTTCAATACACTCGACTTGGCGCATATATATTTACGTTCTTCTGTATCGTATCAAAGGTAACCGTGCGCGAACTCATGCTAGATTGCCCGTACTCCTCCTGCACTGATTGCTTCACAGCTGCACGCACAATATCATCCAGCTTGTCTTTGTTGTGGAAGGTCCACCAGCCAGCCGCAATTTGCGCCACCAGCACAACGAGCAAGACAGAGAAGAACTGCAAAGCAAGTAAGATTAATGGATGAATTTATTATGCACATATTGCCGTGGGCCCTGTTACGTGGGCGTGAGTGCAGACAAGTGAGTGTGGGCCCAAGACTTACCGATACGAGCAGACATGGAGATTCGCGACATACGCCCAGGCAGCCCAAGAATCCGGCCAATGTTATCAAAGCGCCAATGGCCAAGAATACAAACAATGCTATGTGATAGTGATTATACGATTGCGTCATGGATAGCATAAATGTGGGATCTGTGAGCATCCATAGCGAGGTAAACACTATCATCAATCCAGCGAGCTGTAAGAATAAAACAAACAAAACAATTTTACATTATTTATGTAATGTAACATACTAAATATTTATACTACAGAAACAGCAAGCTGTTCTTCGTGCGTATTTAAAATAGGTCAAACATTTATGCGTTTGTTTTTTCCATGTTCTTGTAACGTCTCATCAATCGAAAAATTCGCAACAAAAAATGCTTCAATGACGCCATGTGTCTATTCATACTCTATATATATGTATCTGTAATAGGTGCCACGCCCTCAATAGTAAGGCGGCAATTAAGAGGCAAAAACAGCGTGCCAAGTAATGTGCCTACACCCCCCAAACCTCCCCGCTCAGCATTATGAAATGAATATCTGCTCTGCGTCTGTTTGCAACTTATGATGTCAGCCCTTGTAGAAAATTTGATATTTTCATTTCATTTGTCTGTCTGGGCATGAAGTGAAATTAACACACATACAAACAAACATTAAATTCAATTTGCAAAGACTGTAAGCATTTAGGTCTTATCAACTTGAATTGTATGGGATTATCAACTGAGCTTACGCTGATCTTAAAAATTCTTTCCAGCTGTGTACTCAAATTATATGTATAAACAAAAGTATTGCATTTTAGCTGTTTACATTTTTGCACTTTTGTTGTAAACAAATGCAGCGGCAGCGACATTTTATACGAATGTAAAAAATGATTCATTAGATTTTTATTAAATCATCTTTTAATCTTGTCTTAATTGAAGACACAAACAGTAGACGTTGATTAAGTTTTCTTAATTGAGCTTTAATTACACAGTCTTGAATGTTGCGCATTGTAATGTTTGTGCTTCCATCGGTGCTACCGATAAGATAATGCTATTTACAAAAGTACAAACAGACCTATAAATGAGCATATGAACTTTATAAAATAAGCAGCTTTTTGTTGCTTGAATTCTTTGCATGTAAAGGATTTTTCGCAGCGATAGTTACACCAGTTCCAATAAATATTTATTGAGTTTCTGCCTCAATTCAACAAACGATTTATATTAAGTATTTGTGACACAAATTTATAGCAAAATTAATATTAGTATATGAATAAAAGTTCCATACAAAGTGATAAGTTGCATTTTCAATTCAATACTTATTCAGATGATCTTTATTTATTATCTCTGTGCTTGTATTATATGTAAAAAACATTTAGTTCAGTAGTCAATCTCTTAACATTTTTATGTTTAAGAAAATTTTGCATTTAGTAATTTTTTTTTCCTTTTTTTCCAAAGCTTGCACATTATAATCCATAAGCAATATTTGTTCTTTTTGCAAAATTTAAAATTAACAAGAAATTCGTAATCTCCAGAGTATAAAATAATGTTGTTACTATCAGCCAATTATTAGCAAGAAAACAAATAAAAATAAACTGGCAAAGTAATAATCAGCAGCTACGAAATAAAAGAGAACAAGAGGTCAGTCCCCACACACAGCAAACAAAATTGGCATTAAATTGATTAAACGACAAATACACACGTTTCCTTCCTTTTTTACAAACATTCGTTTTTTATAAGTATAGTAGTAGTAGTTTATGCATCGCGTGCAACAACAACAACTATAAATGTATGTCAAATTCTCGAAAGCTAATAAAAGTGCAAAGTCCTTGCCTGACCTACATGTTGGAGCTCTATGTAGAAATGATGTATGCAGATGTACATCACTTGGAAAGCAAAATTAACTTGCATAATATATATCATAGCACTATTTATTTTATGACTTTGTTTGTTTATTTTTAAGTGGTATGAATAATTGTATGGAAAAATACTAATAAAAAGAAATTATAAACAATATAAATTAACAGCCATCAGCTGAGTGGGCGGCCGACTTCTCCTTGACAAAATTGCAGCGGGCTAAAGAGATGTGGCACATACATAAATATGGTCAACGTCAGCGTCAACCAAAATCAAATCGTGGCGTTTGATCACGATGCTCCCGCAGCGTTGCGGATGAAAATGGAAATGATGTGAACAACTATAGCTACATATAGACAATTTTTGAATGAAATATGCGCATAAATTATAGCAAAGTATATGCCTGGAGATGCATGTACATATGTATGTATTAACAATTTAAATTCCTATTACAAGAAAACTCACACCACTGTAGCAATCACAACAGGAATTGCTCAGCTCCCACCCTCCTCAGCGTCAGCAGCAACGGCGGCAAACAAAAAATATATTGTTGGTTTTGGTTCGAAAATAGATTTTGAGTAATAAATACTATAGAGAAAAATCGAAATAGCAACAAAATTTAGAAAACAAATATCTTGCATAAATATATAAACATACATATGTTTGTACTACATATAAGAAAAAAAAAATTAAAATGTTACTCAAATTAGACGATTAATGATTTGGCAAGCTTCACAAAAATATAAACACAAAGCAAAATGTGCGGAACCCTTTCAAAGAGAACAAGTGAAAGAGGCACACCTAAACAGGCGCCAAACGTAGGGCTCAGAGCCTTACATCAAATGCGGGAAACCTACGCACGCACGCACGTACATACAAATGTATTAAAGAAATGAATGAACTATTGCTTCACATCTGCCGTTGATAAAGCGTGGAAGAGAAGAGCGGAAGGTGTGGCAAGCAGTAAGAATCAAAACTAACAACAACAACGTAAAACACATAAAAATAAAACAAAAAACAGAAAAGCCAACAGGAAAAGGCCAACTGAAAAAAAAACAACACAAGCAGAATGTGTGGGAGCAATCAGAAGGGGAGAAGAGAGAGAGAGAGCACACAGCGCGATGCTTTCCCTGCCTGTCTATATAATTCTTATATCTGTGTGTGTCGCACAATCTCCACCCACCACAAAACTTCTATTGTTTATTGAAGTTGGGAGTGAGAGCAGCGAGCAGAAAGCATGCGCGCGCTACGGTATAAGGCTGCCAGGCGAAGACTCACACACACACACACACACAAAGATACAAACGTTCACGCAACGTGCATACATACAAAACAAATACATATGTGTGTTCCAGTTCTTAGCTGTATGTGCGCTCAGCGCCTTTAGTTGATGTACTCTTGCATACATACCCAGAATAAGATGTTTATAAGGACCATCAGATATTTAACACACGAACAGCACCCTTTCATTTTGAAGGCTGTCTTTCTATTTCGCACAGTACTCGATTAGATTTCCACACCCGTTCCTGCTGCTGCAGCAGTGATTTTCAGTTGCAAGAAAAACTGAAGCTGCGCTCGCCACTTGCAGCCCGAAAAATGCAGTTTCTCTCAACTCTTGCGATTGCACCGAAACGAAATTCAAATAGTAATTTGTTTAGCGAACTCGTTTGTTTTTTAATTGCCTTTTTTAAACACTATTTTTTTAATTTATTAGTATCCGTTAGGCGCGCGCAGCAGTTACGCTAAACATTAATTTAAATTTTATTTGTACACACACCGCAGTAGCAGAAATTAGAGATGGAATTCGAATTAAAAATCGACTAAGTTGCAGAGAATCGTTGCAGCCATCGTCAACTCTCTGTTGATAAATCGAATAACATAATGTTGACTTGCTCTTATAGCTGTTAATAACAGTAAGTTTCGATAAATTCAAATTCGATATGTTTTGTCGCGCTGCCCATCAAACGAAACTGAGTGCAAAAAGAAAACAATCGGGGTAAAAATGCATTGCAAATAATGGCTATTTTCCAATTAAATAACCAGTGAAAAGTGCAATAAAACTGCAGCAAGTCTTAAAATCAAATATGCATTCTTCAAGTATGTAGCTGCGGTCGAAAATTCCTTACACGAAAAGATTTTCGGGTGCAAAAGGAAAACAAAATACAGCCAAACGCGAATGTGAATGTGAAACGCAAAGAGCAAAGTAAGCAAAAGAAACAGCAACCCAACACCTCCCCCAAAAGTCTCATACCACACCAACACCAACGAGTGGGAACACAAATAGTTGTTGGGAGTGCAACGAAATTGAAACAGGCTGGCGCTGGATTTGTCTAAGTTTAAGTAATTAGAGAAACAACCCCCGCCCCCTGTTCGTTAAAAACATATACAAATGCATACATATATGTATGCCCCACTGTGAGTGCATGTGTTTGTGGGTGTGTGTAATTTTGTTACGCAGTGGAGCGGTGCGCCAACGACCGTTCAAGTGGAGTTTTGGGCATGTTGTTGTATGTGTAAGCAAGAAATCAAAACCGAAAAGCTTTGCCTGCGTTTTAAGGTTTAAGCTTGTAGTTGTTGTTGTGTATAAAATTTCACAAGTGCCTGCATTTGAAGCCAGTTGCGTGGCCGTTTGCTTGTCCGCGCTGCGTAAGTCTTAGCCAAAAAGAAAAATGTATTAAAGTAGTGCAAAAGCCAAACAGCGAAACTCAGCAGCAAACTTGCTTTGCATACATACAAGTGCACAAGCATACAAACAAATATACATATATATATATATATAGTATAGTCACATATGTAAGTATGTGTGTGTGTATTTCTTTGCTTAGTTTTGTCTTGTAAGTAAATTTCACTTTCACCTTCAGTGTGGGCAGTTTTTAGAGTTGCCGGCCAACGAACAACGTTTTGGAACTTCGCTAAACTATTATTTGTATTATTATTAGAAAGTGTTTTGTCAAAGGTGGGTGTGTTTCATATAGAAGTCCATACAATTTCAAATGCTTTTAATTAATTAATAGTTGTGGCTATGTATATTCTATATGCACTCTGCTCTTATTGCATTCTTTATTTCCAATTAACTTCATTCAGCTGCCGTCTGGGAAGCATGCAATGTGTGTGGGAACAGTTAAATTGTTGCATCTAAAAGGGGGACAAACTCACACACATACACACACAAAATAGATTTCAATCATTTGCATTCCGCACACAGATACACACACACACACTCCAACATTTCCAACAAAGCACACGATTTAGTGCGGCAACGGCACTTGACATAAGGCGGCTATAGCTCCAACCACCACTACTACTGCAGCAACAACGACAGTATTAAAACAAAATAATAGACAACTAACTAGGAAATTTGTTGGCAACTGTTTTAGCTTAGCACCATTATCATTAACAGAGCATTAACAGCGATGGCGCGCCAACATGACAAAAGTGCAATAACCTAAGCCTCAATAGCAACAATAACATTCCACTGCTACAAAAACTAATAAAGTAATTAGAATATATTAAAGATATAGCTTAGTAGATTTTCAGTTTATAATAAGAAGCACATAAATTAGTTCTTAACATGATATAAACTACAATAAAGTTGATAACTAAAAGTAACTAAAGCATAACAGAAAACTGGGTAATGGCTTTTTGTGGCCTTCTTTTATTTTTTTTTCTCACACAGCGGCAACAGTTGTTGCAGTGTTGTTGCTTTTGTCAGGCCACTGTGCTGGATCCCAAAGAGTTTAGCCCACATTAAAAATTAACCTTTGGGTTTTAGGCTTTGAGGTCTTTGGGCTACAAAAGAATTAAAAATATCTGTGTACCTAACTGCGATAACTTTTAATGTGCGTACGAAGAGAGTTGGAGCAGCTGTTCAAACCTCCACCTTAAAATAGACATTAGTAAACAAAGTTAGTTAGATACATAGACATATCACATTATTATCATTAAGCCAATAAACCAAAACAATTTTCAGTTTCGTTGCAGCGCGCAAAGAGAGAGAGATAACCTCAAGATAAGCGGCAAACGCAACGCAAGAAGCAACCCAACGGCACGCACTGATAATCAAGTGACTTCGTTAGTGATTCAGCAGCAGCAGCAGCAGCAGAGACAGCTGTAGAGGCAGAGGCAGCTTTAGCTGCCACCTTTGCTTATCACTGGGCGGCGAGCAAGCAATGTCGCACGGCAGCGCCGGCGCGCAAACTGTTGGCGGTGGCGGCAATTTGGGCGGTGCGGCAGCAGCGGCAGCAGCTAATACTGAATATCGCGAACTTCATTGGACTGTCTCGAGTGTAATGGACTCATCACGCGTCTCCACCTGCCTTATATCGATGCTCTTAATTGTCTATGGCAGCTTTCGCAGTCTCAATATAGAGCAGGAGGCACGAGAACGTGAACAAAAGAAGCGTAATGAATCCATGACAAATTTGCTAACTGGCGAGCATGTGGAAAAGGAGCCAAGTATGCTTATTAATTAATTCAAATTGTATTTAAGAAATGTTTTTAACATATTTATTATTCGTCTTTTGCAGCGGATAAGTTTGCTACATTGGACACAATGCATGCGCTCTGCTTGCCACTCGGTGCTTCCATATCGCTGCTCATCATGTTTTTCTTCTTTGATTCAATGCAGCTGCTCTTCGCTGTGTGCACAGCTAGTAAGTAACAAAGTGATCCAGAAAAATACATAAACAGTACAATAGGCACACACTAAATATTTAAAATTTTGGTTTTTTAATCAATTGGTGCTCCAAATTGTATCCCCTTTTAATCAAATTATGTGACATTTAGCTTAAGAAAAAGGCTTTGATGCAATATTACCTTCAAATTTCTGACAATTTTTTGTAACCTTATATTGAAATTTTTCTTCATATTAAGATTGTACTGTATTATGTTAGTCACTGCTCAAGCGTTTATTAATTATAATCTTTTTATTTGCAGTTATTGCTACTGTGGCATTGGCATTTCTACTGCTGCCCATGTGCCAATATATCATACGCCCCTGCACGGATAACAAACGCTTTTCATTCGGCGTTTGCGGGCGTTTTACGGCAGCGGAACTTTTCAGCTTTACCCTATCTGTATCAATTGTCTGTGTTTGGGTACTCACTGGTCACTGGCTGCTAATGGATGGTACGACAAATGCAATATATGTTAATTCATTTAAATAATTTATTTTATGTTCAATTTACCTTTTAGCCATGGGCATGGGCTTGTGCGTAGCTTTCATTGCATTTGTACGGCTGCCCAGTTTAAAGGTGTCCACTTTGCTGCTGACTGGACTGCTGATTTATGACGTATTTTGGGTATTCCTCTCGTCATATATATTTAGCACAAATGTGATGGTCAAGGTGGCCACACGACCCGCCGAGAATCCTGTGGGCATTGTGGCGCGCAAATTGAATTTGGGCGGCATTGTGCGGGACACACCAAAACTGAATTTGCCGGGCAAATTGGTTTTTCCCAGCATACACAATACCGGGCATTTCTCAATGCTCGGTCTAGGTGATGTGGTTATGCCGGGACTGCTTCTATGTTTCGTGCTGCGCTATGATGCATATAAAAAATCTCAAGGCGTTACCTCTGACCCAACGCTATCACCGCCAAAAGGGGTCGGCTCCAGGTTGACATATTTTCATTGTTCCTTATTGGGGTGAGTGAGCACATGATGACTATAAATATGAGTAAAAACTATAAGATTTGCGTTCTGTGCCCTACTTTTAGCTATTTTCTGGGTCTACTAACAGCAACTGTCAGCTCGGAGGTGTTTAAGGCGGCGCAGCCTGCTCTGCTGTACTTAGTGCCGTTTACGTTGTTGCCGCTGCTACTAATGGCATATCTTAAGGTAAGTATACAATTATTGTTTTATCTATATATTATATTATATATATGATGTGCCTTTTGCAGGGTGATTTGCGTCGCATGTGGAGCGAACCGTTCATTACGCATCCATCATCAAAACAAATGGAAGTCTGAGTGTGCTCTATCTTAATGCCGATTTAAACAAAATGAGAAACAGAACACAAAACAAAAACTTTAAAGTTTAAACACTAAAGATTCTCCCTAAACATACGTATCTTTCAACAATACGTATTATCGTTAATTTTGAAATTAAACTGCATCATTCTTCGTATTAGTGAAGTAATTGCATAAGCCGAATAATAAATGTACGTAGGTCTTAGCATAAGTGAGATTAATTCAAAAGCAAATGTTCAATGTGTGTATTTGTTAATATATATATATATATATATATTTTCGGCTTTACCCTAACGCAAAGCTAGGCTAGAGTAACAGTTCGTAATATTAGATTTGAAACGAATATGCAGCATTCTTTGCAATATACAAATCAGAAATACTTCATGCATATACTAGTAGTAAATGGCATAGTATTATTTTAAGCAAATGTTGACATTTCATTTTATTTACTTAGTTTTGCTAAACATAAATACATATATAGTATATTTGTCGAATCGAATTAATAACCACATGACATTTTCTGTAAATACTTCCGTTTTTTATATAATAATCAACAATGCAACAAATAATAGTTATTAAGTGCGCCCACATTTCAATTGCATATTCGTTTTTCATTCATTGTTGCATTCAGCAAATTTCGATTTACTTTGCAATCAATCATCTACACTAAAAAGATGTTTTGCCAAAATGCAATGTGTTCGTTTAAAATACATAAAGGAAATATATAAAAATAAAAACAAAAAGAAAACACTGTTGCACCTTGTGTGTCTCACAAATTAAGTTTCAAGAGTTTTAATTATTTATAATGATCAACAATAATAATTAATTATACATATATTTAATATATACATAGTAGATACATTTTAGTTTTAAGTAACAGCAATTTCGAAACAATAAAAATGTGAGATAAAATATTTGAATATTTCAATCGTTTTAATCATTCTGTTAACTGCTCTGTTAAACTGTTACACTTTTATTTTAAATATCGATAGTCTCTCGCTGTTTTCTTGCATTGCTCACGCATTATTATTGTGGATAACACTCGCTATATTTGGTTTATATGTTGCGGCGCTTGCATCTCGCTCGCTCATATTAAGCTTGCTTAAGCTGCACTACTCGCACACTATATTATCAACAACCCTAGAAAAAAAAACAACTATTGCGTTGTTTTCCTGTGCAAAATATTTTTGTTTTACTTGCAATTGTTGCAAGAAACACGATAAACAATTTCAAACTTAAAATAAAGTGCATAAAAACAACTAAAGCTTTGCTAGCAGTTAAAGAAACGTGCTAATGTAAGTTGAAATTGTGAAAAAGAGACGCCGAGAACTTTTGTGTAGGTGCAGCACACATGTATACAAAGAACGTGCAAGTGTAAGTTTGCGGAATCCAAAACTAGACGTATATTAATAAATAAAGTGTGTAAAGCGTTTGAAGTTAAGCAATACAGTGTCAGTGATATAGCAACAATATTTAACATAAAGAAAATTACAGCTAAAACACTTTCCAGCAGTTATGTACAGTGCACACACGCACACAAACAAACCAAAAGTGACTTGTATGTGTGTATGTGCGTAATACGCCTACACACGCAGAAACTCTAACAAACAGAGTTTTTTTTTATCAGAGACGCAGACGCGTGCACACATATCTGCATAAATTATCACAAGTTAAATAACAAACAATTGTGAATAAGTGAATAAGAATTAATAAATGATTTATGTGCTTACAGTTAAATAAAAAACACACAGCAGCAAACTGAATAACAACAGGCATAGCAGTCAACAGGAGCAGCAGCTGCATCGCCCACGCAGCCAACAGCCACTATTAGCTCACATGGGTGGCAACAGCACAGCCGCCAACTCAAGCGCTTTCAGCGCAGGCGGTTACATTGGACCCACCACTAGCCTGGGTGCAGCTGGCGGCAGTGATCTAATTCCTGCGCCCATTGGCACGGGACAATCCTACACATATGGCGGCACCAGCTGGGAGGAGTTTTGTGACCGGCATGCGCGTGCTGCTGCCAGCGACTTTGCCAAGGCTTGCATTAGCTACATTAATGGCAATCTGCCGCCAGAGGAGGCACGCAACATACCACATCGCAGCTTTGCGCTCAAGTTTGCCGAATGCTTTCCAGAACACTTTGACACGGAGTTCTTTAGACGGCGCAGCAATCTAAAGAGCGGCATCGGTTCGCTGTTTAATGAGAGCACAAGCGGCGCTGACTTTGATAGCGAGGAGCATGAGGTGTCACGCCTGTTTCCCAAATCCTTGCTGCGACGCCTCAGCTTTAAGGGATTACGCAAGGGCAAGGTGAGCCAGCGCAACAGCCACAATCACAATTTATATGTAAATGTTTAATCATTAGAAGCTGCTCTTTTTGCAGGCATTCTTTCACAAAAATTCAGACGATGTGGACGGCGTGGGTGGGAGCAACAAGAGCAGCAAAACCAAGCTGGCTAAAATTGTGGTCGAGTGTCGCAAGGAGGGTATTGTTAACAATTTGACAGCCGAGAGTTTGGACTCTACAACCGGAACCCAAAAGTGGGAAAAATGTCGCTTGGCGTTGGTCAAAGCTGTGGGCGGTTATATGTTGGAGTTTTATACGCCACCAAAATCGACAAAGCCACGCAGTGGCGTCTTTTGTTTTCTCATCTCAGAGGCACGCGAAACAACCACATTGGAGATGCCCGATCGCTTGAATACTTTCGTATTAAAGGCGGACAACAACATGGAGTATGTCATTGAAGCGGAAAGTCCAGAGGATATGCGCAGCTGGCTGGCCACTATACGCTACTGCATGCGCACGCCGCCCACACAGCAGCCTATGCTTGATAACGATGTCATTGCAGCAACAGCGGCAATGCAGACTTCACCAGTCAGCACCAATCCGAATCCCGGTCCATTGGCTGGCATACAAAATCCACAATATCAGCAACAGGGCGGCGGCGGCAGTGGAGGCGTACTGCTCAGCAACTCGAATGGCAATTTGGTTAATTCACAGTCCATGGACAGCGCCTTGGTTGCCGGCACAGCTACATCTGCAAACGAATTGCAAAACATTGCCAGTCCGCAGGAGCTGAGCAGCACGCCTCCAGATATGCCAACGACGCGTTCATTACGCGGCGAGCAACGATTGTCCGCCTCGAGCAATTTCGATGGCAACGAGCAACTCGAATCAGAATCAGACTTGAATGTAACCGATTTAACTACGGAGATGCGTTTGTTCCCTTGGTTCCATGGCACTTTGCCGCGTGCTGAGGCCGCACGCATGGTGCTTCAATCGAATGCAGCCGGTCATGGATACTTTCTGGTGCGGCAGAGTGAGACGCGACGCGGTGAATTTGTACTCACATTCAATTTCCAAGGACGTGCGAAGCATTTGCGTCTGACCATCTCCGAGAAGGGTCAGTGTCGTGTGCAGCATTTGTGGTTCCCCACCATACAGGAGATGCTCGAGCATTTTCGCCATAATCCCATACCGCTCGAGTCTGGCGGCACTTCGGATGTGACGCTTACGGATTGGGTGCATCATACCAGCAGACTTAATGATCTAAATGCCATGGCCACAGTTCCCGCAACAGCAACAAGCAACAACCATGATCAGGCCGCCGATGAGGGAGCAGCGGGCAGCTCTAACAATGCTAGTGCCAATGGGCATCCATCCCCGAGACATGTGAGATAGCCAAAATTTTGGAGTCAATTCAGTGTCAGTGATGATTTTTATTTGAATTTATTTTCATTTTGGGATTATTTTTTTTTTCAAATTCGAAAACAAGCAGGCTACATTCAAAATGCATTCATCGATCATTTAATTCAATTTATTGATCTGCACAATAATTAATTTAATTACGTGTTTGTGTACCGTTTGAATTCGCTTCCTCTTGTCGCATGTTTGTGTTTATCCCACACCCCAAATCGTTCGTCATTTATATTCAATGCTTATTTATATTTTGTTTTTAAATATTTGCAGTGCAACGAAGTGATTACCATGAATCTAAGTGTTCGCCTAAAGACAAACGAAATCGAACTACCACAGGAGCAGCCAACACACGTCTTTTTTCCGGAGCAAGTCTACTTCCATTTGGATCAAAATCCGCTGGCCGTGCATAATTCATCGCCATCAGCACATCAGGCTTTTCTGGATGCGCCACACTTGCGTGCCTCAAATGCATCACTGCAGGCAGCACAGCACGGCACAACGACGCGCTCTCATGGCGGAGACACCAATGCTGGTGGTGGTAGTGGATCATCGGGTGGAGCTGTCGGCGGCACCAGTGGCAGTGGCAGCGGATCTGGAACTGGTAACGAGTGTAGCGGTCGCGCCATTGATAATCAGTATAGCTACACTTAAAGGGCACGCCGATATTGATTTTGAATTTCTAGCGCGGAATTTATTTTTGTGCCATTGCGTAGCAGCAACTAAAAAATCTAAATACTTTTGTTCATTTTGTTTATTTCTGTTTTATATGTAT